>NW_027210998.1:0-219701 GCF_029030835.1 Brachyistius frenatus | reverse complement strand
GATAGATAGATAGATAGATAGATAGATAGATAGATAGATAGATAGATAGATAGATAGATAGATAGATAGATAGATAGATAGATAGATAGATAGATAGATAGATAGATAGATAGATAGATAGATAGATAGATAGATAGATAGATAGATAGATAGATAGATAGATAGATAGATAGATAGATAGATAGATAGATAGATAGATAGATAGATAGATAGATAGATAGATAGATAGATAGATAGATAGATAGATAGATAGATAGATAGATAGATAGATAGATAGATAGATAGATAGATAGATAGATAGATAGATAGATAGATAGATAGATAGATAGATAGATAGATAGATAGATAGATAGATAGATAGATAGATAGATAGATAGATAGATAGATAGATAGATAGATAGATAGATAGATAGATAGATAGATAGATAGATAGATAGATAGATAGATAGATAGATAGATAGATAGATAGATAGATAATAGATAGATAGATAGATAGATAGATAGATAGATAGATAGATAGATAGATAGATAGATAGATAGATAGATAGATAGATAGATAGATAGATAGATAGATAGATAGATAGATAGATAGATAGATAGATAGATAGATAGATAGATAGATAGATAGATAGATAGATAGATAGATAGATAGATAGATAGATAGATAGATAGATAGATAGATAGATAGATAGATAGATAGATAGATAGATAGATAGATAGATAGATAGATAGATAGATAGATAGATAGATAGATAGATAGATAGATAGATAGATAGATAGATAGATAGATAGATAATAGATAGATAGATAGATAGATAGATAGATAGATAGATAGATAGATAGATAGATAGATAGATAGATAGATAGATAGATAGATAGATAGATAGATAGATAGATAGATAGATAGATAGATAGATAGATAGATAGATAGATAGATAGATAGATAGATAGATAGATAGATAGATAGATAGATAGATAGATAGATAGATAGATAGATAGATAGATAGATAGATAGATAGATAGATAGATAGATAGATAGATAGATAGATAGATAGATAGATAGATAGATAGATAGATAGATAGATAGATAGATAGATAGATAGATAGATAGATAGATAGATAGATAGATAGATAGATAGATAGATAGATAGATAGATAGATAGATAGATAGATAATAGATAGATAGATAGATAGATAGATAGATAGATAGATAGATAGATAGATAGATAGATAGATAGATAGATAGATAGATAGATAGATAGATAGATAGATAGATAGATAGATAGATAGATAGATAGATAGATAGATAGATAGATAGATAGATAGATAGATAGATAGATACATAATAGATAGATAGATAGATAGATAATAGATAGATAGATAGATAGATAGATAGATAGATAGATAGATAGATAGATAGATAGATAGATAGATAGATATAATAGCGTTATGACAGGAAAAACAAACCTTATACAACTTGTATCTTGAATGTTCAGATTAAAGATAAATCCGGTTCGCTGACGTCAGTAACATCAAATATTCTTCTGTTTTTCGGTCGTTAATATAATAAAATAACCACTTTAAAAAAAAAATTAAAAAAAAATCTTGTTAGTTTGTTTATTCAGCATTGCTCTAAAGCGGAAAACACACTTCAGTTAGTAAATTTACAAAGGAGGAAGAAAAAGTACCTCATCAACAATAAACTCACCAGAGTCGCAGCTTCTCCAAAAACATGTTGAAGTCCCGGAAGTCCTGGTTCCGGTATCTGACCGTCCGAGACCCGCAAAACCTGCCGGTACTTTAACGAGCTTTAGTCTGTAGAGAACCGAACAAAACCGAACTCAGTGAGGTGTCGCTTCGTCTGAGAAGCAGTTTACAACTAAATTACATCCAGAGCGGATAGTAACGGTTCCGACTTCCGCATTTCAAAATAAAACTACCGCAGGTACAGATTACAGATGCTGAACATGTTTATTTTTCAGTTACACATTGAAATTCAGCCCAACAACAATAAAAAACAACAACTGGATTTCAAGATACCCTCAGCTTTGTATAATAGCTGGGGTCTGGTCAAGGAAACAAAACGTTACATCAACTCGGCGAATTATAAATGCTCATACTCCCTCCTCCAAAAAATCTGAATCTACAAGAATTATAATCTAAATTCATTTCAAAATTGAATGCTGGAGAAAAGATTCCCAGGTCCATAATTTCAGAACTGGTCAAAGTGAGTTTTAAGGTGAGCACTGGTGTGCCTGACATTTTCTCTGCTGTGCTAACGTTCTTCAAACTCACATAACTTTTTTTTAGAATATGATTATAATATAATAATATGGAATATGATTACTCAACTGTGTAAGAGTATGGAGCCAAATCGGTGCCAAAAGTTTTGTTAATTAAAAAAAATAAGTAAATGAAAAACAAAAATTTAAAACTGAAAGGTCAAGATTTGATCTTGAACTTTTCAAAATACAACAATGTATTTAAACTAGAAGAATTTGTATGAGAAAAGTTTTTTCAACTTGAATATAATTTTGATTCAATTGTGAAATTATTTTGGCCCCGATTTGGCTCCATATAAGAGCTGGAACATGTATGACACACGATAGCCTACATATTAAAATGGGGGCTGGATGTTAAATAACAGTCATTTAGTTGTATGCCTTGTTTATTTTATAGATTTAGCTTGAAATCTTAAAAAGTGTGATGATATGTGATGAATTTCAATCTGAAATAACTTTTACTGAAATGACTAATTTCTATTGTGCTTAACCAGATTCAGCTGTTTCTCACCTTATTTGAGAAAAATGAAGGAAACATTTGGACATTTAGCGTGTCTTTTATTGTGAAAGTTTAAAACCAGAAGGTCTGATTATCTCCTCGCTGGTTTGTCAGTGTGCTCTGTGTCTGAACAACCAGCTGTGACTTTTTGTTCCTGCCACTTGTTCCCGTGATAAAAGATTCTCATAAATCACGTGCACGTTTCTATTCCCAGGAGACACATTTGTTTGGGATCTAATTAGAAGCCCTGAAAACTGCAGTGTAACTGTGAGCCGACCAGGTTGTGTTCAAGTTGGTTGAAAATGGGTCTTCTAACACACACAACTAAAGTATAGTAAAGGAGACTTCCAATATGAACCGAAGGTAGAATTAAAACATACAGTGGCTTCAGTTATCAGAGATATAAAACAATAACAATAAAAGGACACTTTGAAGGATGACTCATTTACAAACCAAACCTCAGTGTGCAAACTTGCAGAGCGGGATGAACCAGAGGAGCACTGCTCAGATAGGAAATCAATTTAGCTCCTGCAAAACAAGTGATTTTAATTCATCATCAGATTCCCTTTTAATGTGTCTTTGTCCCCAGATAATGTTTCATCAGCAACAATTATCCAAACATCAAGACAAAAGACCGAATCCCATTAAACAGCCTGTGTGAGGCCATCTAGTGTTTGAGTTGTGAAATCACATGAAAGTATATATAAATATAGTTTCATTTTAAAAGAAAAGGAAGAATCTTCATATGTAACAGATACATCCTTTTTTTTTTTTTTTTTTTTAATGGATCATTCTGATAAAATAAGATGAAAACTGATTACTTCGTTGAAAACGTCACAACTTCGTGCAGCTGGTTTAATCATAACAAATGGATTCTCACGGACACTGATGGTCCTCACATCACAGATCAAAATGTCTCTTGTGAAAAGAGACTCCTCTATTGGACACTGTGAAAAGTGTAGCTTACGTTTGAAATTAATTTTATAGTATTATAATTATGAATTAATCCAATAATAATTTCGGTAATCATATCGAAAGTTCCTGGATGTTTTCAGAATGTGAGTTATCTAATATCGTTTTATCATCTGTTATTTATCTATTGAACAGAATACCTTATATGCCTTTTATTTACTTGTAACAGTTGGCCTCATTTGCACTCTTCTGACAGGCAGCACTCCTCAAACCAACTTTTCCGGTATCCGCCTCCTTCCCCGCGCCAAAAACAGTAAAAAAAAAACCCAGGCTGCGGTGTTTGATTCATTCATTCAGTCAGTCAGTCAGTCAGTCAGTCAGTCAGCACCGGACCGGACCGGACCGGACCGGACCGGACAGACCCGGGAAACACCCTCCCCGACCCGCAGGTGAGCTCCGCATACTCTGCGTTTACTATTGTGTCTAAATGTGATGATTTCTTGACGGACCTCTGAATGGATGAATGGATGAATGGATGAATGGATGACACGTGTTGTGTTTGTGTGAGGTTGTGTCTCAGTAGAAGAAGGCGCGTTAACTGAAGCTTGTCTGGTGAATTACAATTTAAAACACAAGCGGATAAACTGTTCAAGTACTATAACCACACTTATTATATTTAACATCCGAAGTAACCGGGTACATATTGATGTTAATGCGGCTTTCACTTCAGTTAGTTTGGAGACTTTCTCTTGTTGACAAAAGGATTAAAGGCGCTGATGTTACTCAGAGGATTCAACCTCTCATAGAAAATGATTATTAGTTGTATTAGTTGTCTGATATTATTCAAAAGAGAATATAAGCGCGTTCACCGCTGAATGCAGGAAATGAATTGGCGCCATGTGCTTCTATAATGTCTGAGTCAACCTGCACCATGCATGTGATGAGACAAACAGGGATGAGGGGGTAGAAGCTATCTGACATTTGAGACTCAAACTGGTTGTACACGTGTATAAGGGAGGAACTTAGTGTTGATTTAAGAAAATATGAGGACAAATGGTGGCATATTTACATTATACATTTATACATATATTCCTTACGAAAATGAACTTAAATTGACATTAGGCCTGATTTCTATCCTAATATTTGTATTTATTGATTCTTGACTGAAAAATCAAATTTAAAATTTTGTTCAAATGTCCACGTGTCATTTTTTTTATTTTTTATTTTTTTATCCTATAAGACATTCTCAGTAAAATAAGCAGTCAACGCAGCTGTTCAGCAACAACAGGCTCCAAAACATGGTCCTCCTCTCTAATCATACCTACTTAGTTGGTGTTTTGAGTGTGTAAGTCTGCACACAGTATCAAGTATGGAAACATGTGCAGATGGAGCTCTCACACTGAGGACTGAACGCAGTACTTTATACCCAGGGGAAAGGGAAGCTGTCACTGTCACAGTATACAAATATACAAATACAAAGTTGTACAGGTCGGGTCACACGTGATGCATTCAAATGTTATGGTAGTTTCAGTAATTTTGCAGTTCATCCCTGTGGTTGATCCAATCATGGAGTAGGTGGGTGGAGATGGAGGCTGGGGATATTTGTGTATTGATAGATTTGCCTACTGAGTGAAGGTGTAGAATTACATCCAGGACACTTTAAGGCATCAGGGGATTTGTGTTTTTTCAAAAAGAAACATCTAAATATGTCATTTTGATGAGCAGATGAGTTTTTAGGGGTATAAAGCAGGGAAAGCCACTTTAATGAAAGTATCAAAAACAAAGACAAATAATTACATTAAATATCAACTCAAATGTCAGCATTAACAAATCGCTGATTGAGTAAGTAAATACGATTAACGAGGTTTAATTTACATAGTTAATGCATCCATAAACTTAGACATTTAGTAGACATAAAACACACATGAAATATTTAACAAATACGATGAAAGAACAGGTGAAATTAGAGGTCCATTTTCACTTACTGAGCCTCTCTTTGTTCTTCTGTGTTTGGAGGGAAAGAGGCTGCTCTGCTGGCCGAAGGAGGCGGAGTTATATAGTTTCCTGGGCGTGGCCATGGAACTGACACACCCACCATGTAGCTTAGACATCAGGTGCAGTCAGGTCTCTTCAACATGTGATTTAACAGTAATATTATAATGATAATTCACAAGTAAAAGTCTAAATTCAGAATTTTACTCAAGTCAAAGTACAAAAGTTTCATCAGGAACCTTTTGATGATGATGCGGGCAAAATTTTACATTTTAAAAACGAAACATAAACTTAGCTGCTCCTATTTTTACTTTATGACATCAGTAATAATAATTATAATAATGCAATGATGTACCATAAACTCTGAAAGTTTTAATTTGGGATATTTGCTGACAACACTTTTGTACTTTTATATCAGTAAAATGTTGAATGGAGGCCCCAGTAAAGCAACACTGAGCCTCTTAGTCTGTTCTCAAGTAACGAATCATCACACTCCTGGATTCATTCCTAATTACCCACATTTGTTATGTATTGTGTTGTAAAGTGTTTCCTTTGTCAGAGATTCAGTGTTTTCCCAGAGTGGTCCTTTTATTTAAGTAAAGAAGCTGAATACGGGAGCAGCAGGACATGAGGATGATGTGGACCGCCGGTCAGCACACGTACTGTGTTCTTACAGTTTCTATTTATTTAGAGGCTTCTCTTGAACTTTCCACAGAAACCAAACAGAGAAGTCAGGATGTGGAACGAGAAGAACCAGAGTCCACCAGCCGACCGGTGAGTGCCACATCTGGAACGTTTTTATAGAAACGTAAAACATGAAATGCTCGTGGTGCTTGGACCGAGCTGTGTTTTGTCCCCCAGGGGTCAAGCTGTCGGCCTCATCATCTTTGTGCTCGGTCTCGGCAGTCTGCTGCCCTGGAACTTCTTCATCACCGCCTCGCAGGTTTTACTCTCACGTCACATTAAATCCTTTGTTTTTTTAAATCAGAACATCTCAAGTCCTCTGGAGCCACAAGCTGCTTGTTTATTGTAGATGAAGTTGGCATTTTTATTCCTTTTACTATACAAAGTCAAATATTATGCATCTGTATTTTCAGCTAATTTCTTCCCGCTCTTGTAAAATGTATTAGTACAAGTCAAAAAAAAATTATGTTTTTGTCATGTAAACCATTGCAATTTATAAAATAAATAAAAAGTTATATTATAATAACTATTATTATATTATACTTATAATATGCTTATTAGATGAATCGTAATAATAAATGACTGTTATAAATTATTGTGATGATTATTTTGTCAAGGCTTCCTCATGTTTGGGAGACTAAAACCAGCAGAAGAACATTTTTAATTATCGTCCAGTCATTCAGTTTCTATTCAAACTGCTGAGACACTGAAAAGAAGAATTAAAAACATGATGTAATGCAAAAAATGTAAGAAAAGAAGTCAACAAATGCTGCCATGATGTTTCATATGGACCCACATTATACATGGTTTTTTTAATGCTTTTATACACTCTTAAGTTGTTGAATTCTTCTTCTTCCTCTTGAAGTATTTCAATGAGCGCCTCAACGGGCCGAACGTCACCTCTAACAGCACGTCAGGCGGCACGTCGGGCGACTACAACTACGACAGCTGGATGGCGCTGCTCTCCCAGCTGCCGCTGCTGCTCTTCACTCTGCTCAACTCCTTCCTGTATCAGCGGTGAGTGATGAAAAACTCCACGACGCCGGCTGTGACCAGACCGTCAGCGGGTCTGGCACACGGTCGCCGCCGCTGGCCGATGATGATGATGATGATGATGATGAAGATGTTGTTCTCCGCAGGGTGAGCGAGCGTATCCGTGTGGCCTTCAGCCTGCTCGTCATCTTCCTCCTCTTCTCCCTCACCGCCGCTCTGGTCCAGGTCCCCATGCCGCCGGACACCTTCTTCTCCATCACCATGGCAACTATCTGGTTCATCAACAGTAAGTTCGTGCACGTGAGCGCGTGATCCTGCTGAGGAAGGAACTGTAGATTCTTTTTATCCGCTCCCCAGATTTCAGGGGGTTGAATGCAACGGGACAAATTCAGCTTTAGTGTGGAAAAGGCGTCTCACCTCAGTTACGTTGGCTGAAACAAGCCGAGACCACCGAGTGAGCACGGAGGACAGCTGACTCGCTTAGGTTTACAAAATCTGATCAATCACAAATTTGTCAGAAATTTTCACCACTGCAGTCCGTCTTGTAACGCTTTTATAGTCCTGTGTCAAAATCTTTAGACCTCAACGATCACAGGTTATCAAAAAACAAAGACATAATTGGAAATAGTTTTTTTCTAAAGAAAAAAAATCCCCTAATAACTTAAACGGGTTCGATGAAACTCTTTGCCTTCCTTTCGTGCACTCAGATCTATGAAAATACAAATGTTCCTTGCCTTTGAGAGGTGAGGTGCAAACACAGGTGCAGCTTTATGGAAGGTTATATAAAATATATAAAGTCTAAATGATCCCAAAACATAAAGATGCTCCCCAGTAGATTCACAGCTGTCGAGGCTCTGCTTTAATTACTGCTCTGCTCTGAAGAGATGTCAATCAGAATGTAATTAATGTGTGTGTGTGTGTGTGTGTGTGTGTGTGTGTGTGTGTGTGTGTGTGTGTGTGTGTGTGTGTGTGTGTGTGTGTGTGTGTGTGTGTGTGTGTGTGCGCAGCGTTCAGCGCCGTGCTGCAGGGCAGTCTGTTCGGTGTGGTCGGTCTGTTTCCTCCCCGTTACAACACTCTGTTTATGAGCGGTCAGGGTCTGGCGGGGATCTTCGCTGCCGTCGCCATGCTCTGCTCCATCCTGAGTGAGTCCTGAACATCTGCACTCACAAAATGTTCCATTCAAACCTTCACGTAGAAACCAACTAATACCAAACTGTACAATGAAAATCTTATGTTATTTAAGTGTGTAATCAGGAAAATGTACTTAAAAACAAAAGTACTCAATGGAAAATAACGACTCCAGTGAGCGATTTACTGTCATGTATTATGTCATGAGATTGTTATTACTGATGCATTCATGTAAAGCAGCATTTTACTGCTGCAGCTGGTTAAAGTGAGTATTATACTCATGATATTATTTACATAAATCTGCTAAATTACACGATACCGGTGTTGAAATGACCTTCGTGTTAAATCCTGTGTGGTCGGAGAGGACAGATCTCCAACAGAGACAGAAGATAATGCGACCAGATCCAATGAAATAACAGAAAACAGACAGTTTGCAGATGAGAACGAGTCTGTTGTTGGTCTGCAGGTAAACCGGACAGCCGCTCGGCTGCGTTGGGATACTTCATCACTCCCTGTGTGGCCACTCTGGGGACTCTGCTGTGCTACCTGCTGCTGCCACACCTGGTGAACACAACTGTGGTTATTGTATTAGTCCTAAAGCAGAAATTTAACTGGTATTTTGAAAAATTCAATTTGATATAAAAGGGAGAAAATTCTGTTGTGCTGAGAAAACACATCAAATGTTCTCGTATCTCAAACTCGACTGCTTGTCTGATGCTAGGAAGTAAGATGATGAATAATATGATGAATGCGATTTTAATTTAATTCTATTTCACACCAAGGTGTCATCTTAAAAAGACTCCACATGTCAACTTACCAACAGGAGGAACGCAGCTGTTTCCTGCAGTTATTTTATCTATACGTTCGTTTGTTTAGACAATTGAACGTAAGACGTTTGTGACACATGATCTCTATGTCAGGTGCAGAACACATTTCAGAACCCTACAAAGTACCGGAATAACCCTTCTTATCATTTAAATTTGATCTTTTTCATAAGACAAATGTTTAAATCTTTAACATGAAGATTTCATGGCCTCTGTAGGACCCACATTAGGATCCTCTGACAGTGTTCATTCTCTCCTGCAGGAATTTGCTCGTTTTTACGTGAACAGAAGTCAGTCTGATAAGTTGGAGACATCGAAGGAGCTTCTCAGCTGCACAGGTCAGTTCTCATTCAGTGTTATTTCATGTCATTACTTTTGCTGATGTAAGTCCGTCCTGCCGAGTAATTCCACTTTTTACCACAAGGTGGGATAGTGAGTCATTGTTGTGTGCAGTTTGCCCTCGGTCCAACAGGAGAAGAAGTCGAAGTTTATTCTAACTGTAGACTGGATATAAAAGTGTTCGTAGCTTCCGGGTCTGAAAAATGGTATCGTCAGATTTCCAATCAGATCAAATCAATCAAATGTCTAAATGTTTAACTAAGTCACTCAATCTTTTTACTTTTTAAAGACAAAAAAGGCTCAAACAACAATGAAAAAAACCTCGAGCCCACCGAGAAGTTCATCAGCGAGCTGGAGGGAGGTCCGGGGCGTTCCTCCGTCCCGCACGTCTTCAAAAAGGTGAACATCAGCTTTCTTCCCAAAAACCACGACCTTTTATACCCCGTCACTTCCTGTCTGCAGCCAATCAGGGAGGTTCTCTGGAATTCGTGCCACTGAGGTGGAGCTCATCTGTCAACAACCAGGACTGTTTGGTTCCAGCTTCACTTTTTACAAGAATATTAGTTAAATTCACCTGATGAAGAGACATCTGACAGCCAACACATTACAAGTAAAAATGTCACTAGAAATAACTAACGACAATTCAACGTCAGTAAACAATCACCAACAAGGAAATCTTAAAGGGGAAAATACATTCCTTAAAGGGTCAGAGGTCAAAGATATAAAATCCTCCTGCAGAGAGACTGAATACAAGTGAGCAAACATTTGTCAAATATGAAAGTTCTCAGCTCATGTAAATGTTGATCAATAAGTGAGAGAATTGTGCAGCTTCCTCTCGAGTCGAGTAAATTAAACTGAGAATGGAGGAAGTCGACTCACTGACAGTGTTCAAGGATTTTCTTTGGGTCCATTACAGGTCCCATCATGATCTTTACATCTCCTCCTGCACCTCATATATTATGAGTCTGGACAGACATGGATGTCAACTGCAACCAGAGGCTGAATAATTCTAGTTTGCATATGTATTTAGACTCACCAAGCATTTGTCTTCTCTTTGCTCTCAAACCGCCTCAGTCCTTGATGTCAGAAACCTTTCTCTGAGATTCTTCCCCGTATTTAGCCATTTCATCTACTTTTGTCATACAATGACTTATGTCATGAATTATTTTTTTTTCTTAATGTTGAATGTGCAATGCCATTATTTTTATTGGGACAGTTGTGGGTATGTTTTTTTTAAAAATTTATTTATAAAGGGCTAAATCACAACACAGGTTATTTCATGGCACTTAACACATTAAAGTCTTTACAGTAAGACTTTACAATATTATACAGAGAAACCAACAATTCAACAATTCCCACATAAGATGGGTGGAAAAAACCTCCTTTTTAAGGGAGAAAAACCTCCAAAAGAGGGAAGAAAAACTCCTTGGTGGGATTGGTGAGATTAAGTCTTCACTTGTGAAGTGTCTGTTATCGGCTGCAATAATCTTCACGACTGTTCTCATGTCAGAGCTTCTCGTCCTTCTTGTCATTGACGGACACCTTCCTGTGTTTCAGATCTGGCTGATGGCTCTGTGTGTGACGTGTGTCTTCGCCGTCACGCTGTCCGTGTTTCCTGTCATCACAGTTCGAGTTAAGACGGTCTACAAGGACAACGCTGCCTGGAGTGAGACGCCACCGCATCAGCAACATCTTATTCATGTCGAGTCAATTCAACTTGAAATTTCCGGTTTATGTTTTCAAACCGCTTTAGAATTTATAAACACGAGTTTTTTGGATTTCAAGTCTTTTGACCTGAAATACTGAGTTCAATGAATTAACTGCTGAGAGTTTATTTTAAAGACAGACTTCCTGGTTTGTATTTTTCGGAATGAAAACCTTTCCGAGACCTCAGTTTGGAGTTCGAGGATAATATTAATATGGAAAACCAGTGTTTTCAGTGTGTGTCTTCAATGCACGTTCAAAAAAGTCGTTGTTATTTCCAATTATAGTAACAATGTGAACCACAATGAAAGTTAGTCCGTTGGGAAGTTAAGTTCGATTTTCATGTTAAATTCAGAACTAACTTTTCAAACTGAGGAAATGTAGATGTAAAACAAAAGTCTGTAATGTTTGTTAGTGTGTAGTTTAAGTTGTTGATTCAACCTTATATATAAAGTTTAGTTAACTTGTTTTTACAAGTTCAGCTAACTCACATTTTTTAGGATGTTTTTAAATCGGACCAAACTGGAAGGAGTTACACTCCAGTGTTTTCTTGTCAAACACAAAATCATGTTTTTAAAATATAAACATCAGTGATTTCAGAAATGTATTTTAATCAGATTTTTGTTTCGAACAGGCAAAGTGTTCACCTGTGTTTGCTGCTTCATCGTTTTTAACATCATGGACTTGGCCGGTCGCAGCGCCCCGTCTGTCGTCCAGTGGGTGAGTCTGAAACATCAACACTTAAATACAGAGATAAGACAAAGTGCAATATTCATTAAAAAAATTAAAATTAAAATAAAAAAGGGGTTGCTTTTCTTTTTAAGCTGAATTGGTGGAATTCCTGTGAAAAATTCTTGAAAAGACGAGTAATTGAAGGAAATGAATCCAAATGAATATGATTTTAATCAATCATCAAAGATGATCTTTTATGATAAAATGCTACAAAAAACAAAAACCAGAGAATTTCCAGATTGTGTCGTTCTGTGATATCTTAGTCTGATTTGTAATAAGTCGGCCTCGTAGGTTGTGATGCTGCAAACAGTCGTCTTAATGATTCCTGAAGGGCTCTGTTGATGTTTGTGCAGCCGTCGAAGGAGAGTCCTCTGTTTCCAGCAGCCGTGTTGTCCCGTGTGGTCTTCATCCCTCTGCTCATGATGTGTAACATCCAGGACTCCAGACCGATCGCCCCCTTCAGTCACGACTGCGTCTTTGTCATCATCATGGCTTTCTTTTCTTTCACCAACGGGTATCTGGCGAGCCTCTGCATGGCCTACGCTCCGCAGTAAGTCTTCAAGGAGTACAGCGCCTGTTTTTTTATTTTTTATTTCAATCCCAAATCAAACCATGATCAAAAAACAAGAAAATGTCAACAACTAAAGGAGAAACCGTATAAAACAAACAGAAAAAAAAGTGCAAACTCTTCATAAAAGACACAAAGAGCAAAAAGGCATTCTGTACAACATGATGCAGGATAATCATGTTTTGGTATTCAGTGTTCAGGTTGCGGGTAGATATGCAGGACAGCGGGCTGACTGAGCGTCATGTGGTCGGAACCAGGAAGCGGTATTTGTGAAGACGTGTTGGATGATCAGTCCTTCTTGTGCTGTGACTGTGTTTCCGTCCGTCAGGTTGGTGCGGTGGAAGGACTGCGAGACGGCCGGCTCTCTGATGACCTTCTTCCTGGTTCTCGGTCTGGCTCTCGGAGCGTCTCTCTCCTTCCTGCTGGGAAAACTGGTGTAGACGGCTGGAGCGGGAAGACGTCAGGAAACGGTTCTGATCGTTTGTGGAAGATGTGGTCAGAAACAAACAAGGTGAAGGAAAACCATCACGAGAGGATTCATTGGTAAAAGAAGAAGAAAGTACGAAGCTGAGTAAAAGCACTCTGAGTTACAACTATTATTTAATTGTTCTGAACACTGAAGGCCATATTTCGATATCAGTTTAAGCACATCCGTATCTCTCGTAGTATTTTCATGAATTATTTCAGCTTTTAGGTTTAGATGAAAACAATCTTGGTCAGGATTTCCAAATGAATATTTGAATATGTTTTTTCTGTGAAGTGGACTAAGAGGTCTGTAAAGGGATGCTCTGCACTGGTTGCAGTCTCAGGTGGTGAATTTGCTGGGAATAATTTAAACTTTTTTGTTTAGTTGTAAACTTTCCCAAATCAAAGAAGAAATTTATTGATGCAGCTAAACTCAAACTTTTTCTGCTTTTGGTGCCTTGCTGAAAGATAACAGGTTACAACACAAAGAGCCTTCTGATTACACATATCTCAATAGACATAACATGATAATGCACAGAAGTTACACCCTGATGATTTTTATATTCTACATTATATTACTGGATGCACTGAATATAGGATTTCACTGATTTGTACTGTTTAAAATGGGATCAGAGTTTCCCACAGGTTGAGATTTTATTGTGGTGCAGTGTGTAGAACCTCATGCAGTTTAGATTGGGAGTGTAACCTGGGTTATTTTCTGTTGCTGCAGTGTACAGAGCTCACCACGGCTCACATGCAGGCTTTTGGCAGAATGCTAGAATTGACCATGTTCCCTAAACGCCTCACCTGCAGGTAGACTCTGGCTAGGCGACAGTCACTGCGGTGCACACAATGTGTGTGTGGACAAAATAGTTTGAAAATGTAAGAAAATGATGTGTTCGAATATAAGAGATTTAATAATATAAGTTAGGCGCAGGTCTCCGGGTCTGAAATATGAAGTCAGTGCGGAAGTGACTTAAAGTGCAATACCTTTGAGTGCCACTGGGGGAACGGTCTCCAAACAGGAAATTTGTTGTTGTATTCATGTATTTTATGTCAAACTGCTGGACATGTTTTTAACTTCAAAAAGATTCTTATAAGCAGTGTTGGGCTTCTGACTCATAGTGTAGTATATTTCTCATCACTTGTTTTAGAAGTATTATTATTACCTTAAGTAATACTCTCTGCCCACAGTAACTCATCACACTACTGCCTTGGTAACTATGCTTTGCTACTAAAAATTCAGACTTTGCATGTGCAGCTATCATTTCTCTTTTCCAGCTTTTGAATCCATAAAAGTTACACGTTAAATAAAAAGCACACAAATGTTCTGTTGCCCCGAGAACCGCGGAGAACGTTTCATCTACCACATATCTCACCACGAGTTTCAACAGTTGCTTGTTGCTCGTCACCTGCTGTCCACGACTTAAATACACTTGTTGTTTAGCCATTGTTGGGTTAAATGTGATTTTATCACTGAATCTTTATTCTTTGATTTATTCAATTCATTAAACAACTTGTTATTGGAAATAAAAAATAGTCCTGTAGCGCCTTACTTGTAACTACGTACAGCCAAACACTGCTTATAACTGAAAACCCTTTTTATTGTTTGCTTATGACTTTTTTTGTATGTTTTGTACTCAGGATATTTTCTTAAATGACAGTTATTATTAATGGAACCGTTTGCTTTTATAATAAAATGTTCAAAGTGTCACTCAGCCTTGTGTTGTTATGTGGTGCGGCAGGAATGGACCCAAATGCAAACACAAAGTCGAGTTCAAGTACAGAACAGTCTTTATTTTACTGGTGTCTATGAGCCTAATGTCTCTTTCCTCTCTCTCTCTTCTTCCTGAGTCGAGAGGGAAACTCCACCGACTCTCACCGGGGGGCGGGGGCGGGGCAGGCAGGCCAGCTGGAGGCGCGTCCCGGCGCTCAGCTCTGGTCCGGGCAGGATCGGGTTGGACCGTAGACACGGTAGGCGGGCGGGCGGGCAGTTCCAGAGGTCCTACGTAGCGCAGGAACAGGTCCACTATGTGATCTCCCGAGGTCCAACGCAGGGTAGCAGGCAGGATGGAGGTAGTCCACGGCAAGACACCAGGACAGACGGCTGGAAGCACTGGCCACAGGTTGCGGGTGAGTGGACGTAGCTGACAGTATGGACCGACACCTCAGGACTGCAGGACCAGGGTTGACATAGTATCGGGAGGTGATTAGTGGGATGAAGAACCGGTGTGTCAACCTGCAGGTGGTGATCAGCTCGATTGTCTGCAGCTGTTTAGGATGATCAGGGGCGTGGCCATGGGAGGTTACTGGAGACAGGAAGTGGAGAGACACAGACCAAAACACAAAGCACATGGCACACCACGATAAACAGGGGAATGACAGCACACCTGAGGAGAGGAGGTCTGGGGAAACAAAGGTCAAAACACAAGGTCACACAGGGATGCTGACATGTGTTGGTTCATTTGCCTGACCTGTCAGTGGTATTCATTTCGAAATAGGCTTGAGGAAGCTGATTGACAGCAGTATCATCAGCTGTATATATTGTAGTGACATAATCTGGTCGTGGTCTTCCTCAGCCACTTCAGGACAATTTTACTGTCTTTACAGTCATCGTGTCTCTTTTTTTTAGCTACTTTTGCATTTCTTAGTTGGCATTTTGCATCGACACTGGACAACAGGTGAGTCAACTGGCTGATCTCTGGAACTACTCAGGACTTCAAGCCTGGCTTCCTCTGGTGATCTCCGTGGATCCACGCAGGCAGCAGGTAAGTGAGCAACGAGGTTGAGGTCAGGCCGACAGGCGGCACACTGGTCGGTAACTGCAGCAGGTCGAAGACGGACAGGAATCACAGCCAGAAGACAAACTGAGTACGAGCATGGCAGCGCGACACCAGCTGAGCTGACGGATCGGACTGACGAAGGTGGCGTTCAGGACCGGGTCTGATTTACTGCCAGGCGGCGAATTGGACGCAGCTGTGCCAGCTGATCAGAGGAGTAGTGGTGGGAGGAGTCTGGAGGCGGGCAGTGGAGAAATCCACAGACCAGAACACAAACACATGGCCGACAAAAACAAACACGGGGAATGACAGGAAACACAAACCGGTTAAAACACAGGGATCCTCAGTTTGAAGCTTCTTTCTATTTCTTTATAGCCATGTCGTCTCTCTGGAGTCATTTTGGTTCTCTTCGTAGTTGCTTTGTGTCTGTAGTTATTTTGTTTGTGTTTATCGCCGTCTTCAGTGTCTTTCTGGTGTCGATCTGTTTCAGATCTCTCTGCAGTCATTTCACATCTCTTTGAAAGCTTTACAGCCGTAGTTCCTCCTTTCTGCTACGTAGCCATGACGACGACTGTTGAGTGTGGAAAAGTGTCCAACGTTTCACTCTCCTTTTCCATACTTGACAATGTGAACACACTTTTTCTCTGAAAATAGTGAGTGTTAGTGTGTAACTACGAGTTTGGAAGACGGCACCGGTCTGCCACCACTAGTTTGCCGGATGATGAGTTAATAACTTGTGAGCTTGAGCCTGAGACACCGAGGTGAAGGAGGAAAGAAGGATCTGGTGGTTCACTGTGTCCAATGCAGCAGAAGGTCTAGAAGGATCAGGACAGAGGACAGAGAGGCTGCTCTAGCAGTGTGAAGCTGCTCAGAGACAGAAGGAGGACCGTCTCTGTTGAAACCAGACTGGTGGTCAAGAAGGTTATTATGGTGGAGATAGGAGGAGAGCTGGTTAAAGACCGCTCGCTCCAGAGTTTCAGAAAGAAAGGGAAGAGAGACGGTCTGTAGTTGTTTACTTCAGACGGGTTGAGGGGGGTTTCTTCAGGAGAGGGTTCACTCTCTCCTCCTAAAATAATGACACTGTCATCACCAGCACTTTTAGTAAAAACTGACATTACTATTACTAAACATAATCGATATAGTCTGTCCTTGAAGTCCCGCTCACTCCGAATACTCATGATGAAAGTTTTAGCGACTGACAAATGGTTCAGTGAAAGTAAAGTGAACATGACACACATGGAGCTTCTGTTGTTGCGCTGCCGTCTGTGTTTCCTCCTCATGCAGCTCAGGAATTTCCTGTGACCACGTGTCCTCCTGCTTCCTCCCATTCTTCTCACTGCATTCAAATAAAAGGGAACGTTGCAACGAGACAATGAGCTTATTGAGTTTTCTCTGAATCACATAAAAAAGAAAGAAACATTAAAACCACAGAGGAGAAGCTTCGTAACACAGCTCAGACTTGGTGAGTACTTTTGGACCATTTGATTCTATTATTTATCTCCAGACATCTTAAATGAAGTTCTCAACAACTTCTCTGGTTGTTAGACTACTAACCATGGAACTAATTGCAATTTGATGTGTGTGTGTGTGTGTGTGTGTGTGTGTGTGTGTGTGTGTGTGTGTGTGTGTGTGTGTGTGTGTGTGTGTGTGTGTGTGTGTGTGTGTGTGTGTGTGTGTGTGTGTGTGTGTGTGTAACATGGTAAAGACGACAGTCCAGTGTTGAGAAATGGAGTTAATGAATACATCGATGGTTTGGACCTCTTAAGGACGTTTGTTGACCAGATGAATATTGAATATTGGGGTATGATTTAGCTGAACTTCAACACAGCAGCTCTTTCTGATGTCACAACTTTTATGCTGACGACACACAGCTGTACTCGTCACAGCAGCAGACTGCCTGGTCTCTACGGGACGCTGCATGTCTGAAAAGTTCAAATGAGTTTAAACGTAAGGAAGTAATTATTGAGCCCGAGACTGCAGCAGTCTCCTTATCCTCCAACTAAAAACAATTTGTCTCTTTAGGCTCTGTTCGCATTTAGAAACTTGTGCAATGTTTATTTTTTTCCAAGTGCCACATTTCTCCATCAGGCATATTTTATCTTTTGAAAATGTTGGCGAAATAAATTAATGCTTTTGTGTTGTCACAACTAGATGTTTTATATTTTTAGTAGTTCATTTAGTCTCTTGCTTTTATTGTCACATATATTGCACTGTTGCTATCAGTGAGAATATAATCCTGAGAAACGAGTTTGTTTGTGGAACAAATAAAAGGTGTTGGTATTGAAATTAATTTCATAATCACCACCTGGAAGGAGGGTTTATTTTTTTTGGAGCGGTTTGCCGCAGTTACAGCCTCACAATGAGCCCACTTGTTATTGACCTGAGAGAGAAAGGCATGCAGGGGCAGCTGATTAACAGAGCTGTGTGTGTGTGTGTGTGTGTGTGTGTGTGTGTGTGTGTGTGTGTGTGTGTGTGTGTGTGTGTGTGTGTGTGTGTGTGTGTGTGTGTGTGTGTGTGAGAGAGAGAGAGAGTGAGTGAGTATTGGACGGTAATGAGGCAGGTTGAATATTTTCCTCAGTGTTTGCTCACTGGACAGAAAGCCGGCAGACAAAGTGGATCGGCAGCTTGTTTCTGTTTGTCTCCTTCAGGTCAACATGGCTGAAACCCACAGAGTGACAGCGGAGGGCAGGAAGGTAAATTCATGCAACTGATCTACAGGCAGCAGCTCGCCACGAATAATAAACCAGAGCAGTCTGACAGGAAACAAACCGACTTCTACTTGACCTTTGTGACTTCAGTTAACTTCAACAGATGACAGTTTGGACACATGTTCAGTTTTCTTGGTTTAATAAAAAAAAAAAAAAAAAAAGTCTTAAGGTTTTTCCACCGGCTGCTGTAAAATTAGCAACAGTGAGCAACAGTTCCAGTTAAAACTACCAAAATAAAAGCCTTTCATTTGAAAACATGTTTGAGGAAAGCTCTAAAATCAATCTTAAACTGTTCACATTGGCACAGTTTAATTAAAGTGATCAATTCACACAAACAACCAGAGATAATTTATACATTTAAGAACATTTGTGTTTAGTTCTCCTTTCAGTACTTCAGTTCAAAAGTAAGTTTTTTTTTTTTTAGATATGTTGTTATTTTCAGGCAGAACAGAGTTATTAACAAAACAATTATGTTGCAGTGTGCCAGAACAATCCATCCCTGGTCCTCGGTGATCAATAATAAAGGATCATTACTTACAGCAGAATAAGGAGGTGGAAAAATAAGTAGCCTAAATGACATGTCAAGCATGATCTCAGTATAATCCAGTTTAGAGCTGTATAATTCAAGTGGAGCATTGTTCTCCAGGAAATTGTGGAAAGTGAGCCATATTTTGCAAAACTTTCCTCTTTCATCTGCTGTGAAATTCACT
Source organism: Brachyistius frenatus (assembly GCF_029030835.1). Classification (NCBI taxonomy): domain Eukaryota; kingdom Metazoa; phylum Chordata; class Actinopteri; family Embiotocidae; genus Brachyistius; species Brachyistius frenatus. The sequence continues at coordinate 200,381 of NW_027210998.1, read as the reverse complement.
TTTATTCAACAGGATGTTTGTCATTTCACTTTTAAATGACAAAAGTTGTTTTACTACAGATGTCATTTTTCTGCATTTCCTGTTTTTAATTCACCAAAACCAATTCGGTAAGTTACTCTTAAAAAGACGTTTCTGCTTTTCACCAAAAAAACCCTGACAGGATGTGTGAAACGTGTTAGCACCATGCCTTAATAGGAAAAGGTTTTATTTTGAAGGTCAAACCCAACTCCTGACGTCCGGTTTTATGCGGCTTCGGGAGACATTTTGCCTTCAGGGCTTTCTTACAGACTTGTCTTGTGTACAGACTTTGATATGCAGTGCAAGGTGAAGACACGAGGTGGGGGGAGGGAGGGGTGGATGGGGGGAGGGGGGGTGACCTCCCTTTGACTTCATTCAGCCAGCAAGAGTGAACGGGCAACAGAGCTTTTATTTTGTTAACAAAGCAGTGTCTTTTTACTATTTTTATTGAAAATGAAATCTTCAAATGGGCATCGATACGTTTAATTAGGATGTTTCTAAAACACAAAAATACATTTGTTGTAAGAAATAAAACCTTCGATGCAGATGTAAGTTTTTACTTGAAAAATAAACTCTGTGATTGAATGATAACTTGATTTAGTTTCACTAATGAATTCAATGTCCACTTGTGCACAAATACATGTAAAAACATAAATGTCAAGTGAGTTCAGTAAATGAATAGAAATGAATCAAAGAAATACAAGACCAGTGACGTTAAAATCACTTTCATGTTTTTCCTTTCAGAAATGGAGTTTTCCACAAAGAAGTGGGACGAATCAAAGCAACCCGAAGACTCGCTCTCCCGACCGAGACACGAGAGACAGGAAACTGGTAACCAACTATTAAGACTTCAAAATATTGTGTGTGTATTCCTGTTGTTTTGTGTCTTTGTGGTCAGTTTGTGTCTGCGATCACATTGGGCACAAACAAAATCAAATATTCCCTGATAATATTGTGATTTGACAATGAAAGTCACATTGACCAGGGGACAGAGAATTTAACCTGAGACGAAGGATGAAAGCTCAGACAACGTTTCTAAGGTTCAACTTAATCACATTTATTAAAATCAGTAAAAGCCTAAAAACACCAACAATATTAAAAACAGTAAAAATACAATAGAAGCCACTCGACTTTAGTAAGAACAGTAAAAAAATAGATCCAGAGGACATCACAAACTCAAAAAAACTTATCGGCAGAACAGCAGTGACTCCAAAACAAGAAGAGAAAGAATCAGCTACTCGTCAAAACACTAACAGGGTTTGATTAAATATGACTTCCAGCTGTTTGAATGAGTTCTCTCTTGAGGCTGAGATGAACGGGCGGTCACAAAGGCCCCGGCAGCCGACTGAAAAACCTCGTCTACAACATTAAAACGTATCACTGTAAGATGAAAAAGGGATTCTGTACACAAACAATTCACAACAGCAGGTCCCGGTACCTCCCAACGGGTCCCGGTACCTCCCAACGGGTCCCGGTATCTCCCAACGGGTCCCGGTACCTCCCAACGGGTCCCGGTATCTCCCAGTGGGTCCCGGTACCTCCCAACGGGTCCCGGTACCTCCCAGCGGGTCCCGGTACCTCCCAACGGGTCCCGGTATCTCCCAGTGGGTCCCGGTACCTCCCAACCTGTCCCAGGACCTCCCAGCGGGTCCCAGGACCTCCCAGCGGGTCCCGGTACCTCCCAACCTGTCCCAGGACCTCCCAGCGGGTCCCAGGACCTCCCAGCGGGTCCCGGGACCTCCCAACAGGGCCGAGAGGAGGTCTGACTGAGCTCAGGGTTTGGCAAGTAAATATAATGGAGCTTGAATGAGCTACACCTGATATCTGTTAGGAGCTGATCAGGCCGGCCTTGAAGGCGGCGGGCCGGCCGGCCGGCCTTGAAGGCCAACTTTATTGATACCTCTCATACAGTGAGTGCAGGTTGAAGTGCTTCACAGATGATTAACAGGCTGATAACAAGACAGACAGGTGAAGACTTTAAAAGCAACATCAAAAATAATGTGGAAACAATTTGAGGCCTATGGATGTACACAATAAAATGGAGATAAGATATATAATGAATCAGATATAAAAGCTAAAATAACTGTAAAATTAGTAAAATAAAAAATAAATTAATAAAATAAAATAAAGAAAAAACAAGAATAAGAGAAAAAGATCTGTGATAAAAGAATAGATAGAGTAGATAAGAGGAATAAAACATGTAAAAATTATTTATATATATATATATAAAATAATTTGTTCCCAGAAAATTTATATTTCATTCCTATCAAAGCATTTTCCACAAAACAAAATTCAGATTGATTACCAAAATGTCATGTTTTTTCCTCACAGTGGCCCAAATACAATATTGTACACAATTATATTTGTTCATTTTATGATGAATGATGTTAATAGTTTTGTATTCTCGTTATTCTTGTTTCCAACTCACTAACATTTATCTTTTATTTTGATTAGTTCCACTCCGTTTAGATTCTGGATAATGAGAATGATCCCGTAAATCAACCCGTGACCTCTTTCTCTTTGTCCTCATACATGTTTGTGTGTGCAGGCGGTTCCATTTCGAGGTCAGATCACTGGAGGAATGCGGCCGGGGAAGAAGCTCATAGTGGTGGGCATCGTGGACTCTCATCCCGACAGGTGAAAATGTCTTCATTTAACTTCTGCTTCCGCCCACAGACTTTTGTTTTTGGTTTTTTTTTACACCAAAAAACCCACAAAAATAACATGAATCAGGGCCTTTAGTTTTTTTATTTTTTTGAAAAACCTCAACAAAAATTTTCATTTTTAGTTTCACAATTAAAACTGTAATTAGTGAGTAAATATGAGCATCTTTGTGGCTGTAGTTATGACTGGGGTGAAAGTTACATCTATGATCCAGATGGGATTAAAATCAGTGCTCAGAGCAGGAAATATTGAAATCACGCTTCAGGTTGAAAGTCGTTGGCGCTGGAGAAACTACCGTGTGCTTCCTTCACAGCATCTCTAACATTACGGGACGATGTGAAAAAGATGCATGGCGTTCCTCTCTTAGGTTCTACATCGCCCTGACACGTGGCCGCGGGACATCCGGGGAGCCTCCACCCGACGTGGCTCTGGAGCTGTGCGTTCGATTCGGGGACCGACAAGTCCTGCGAAGAGCCTGCATGTCCGGATCCTGGGGAGACGTGGACAGAGCCGTCCCTTTCTTCCCCTTCATCAAAAATCAGCCTTTCAAGGTACCAGCCTCTGTTCATCACTCCAACACTGCTGCTGGTCAGTTGCTAAAGCTCTTGGCTTGGTTGAGGTTTATTCGGGTAAAAGGCACGTTTACGGACCACTGTGATGGTACCTGATGTCTCGCTGCCAACCCGGACCGTCTGTGGTCTCTCCCACAGAAAATCCAAAATCCAGCTGTAAAGGGAGGTGTTTCGGTCAAAGAGGGAGCTTCTCTATCAGCTGCTGTGCAATAATGATATTAAAAGTCAAGCTAAAAATCAATAAACATCTGTTTGTTTGTGTTCCTAAATTTCCTTCTTGATTTATTTGCTACTCTTAAAAAAATATTTTCAATGATGACAATGAATTAAGATTTTTTTTAAGAGGCTACTAATCCTTGTTTTGTTATCACTGACAGCTGTGCAGTCACGTCAACATCTGTACAATGCAGTTCATTGGATTATGAGAAATGATGACGAGTCATTTTGGATTCAGCTCCACACCAGCTGTTCAAAAGTTCTTATTCTGACACAGTGGTAGAAATGAATGGAAGTGCAGGGTGGCATGTGACTCAACAACAGCAGAGAACAAAGGAAAGAAAAGGAAACGGCACTATTACTCTCTTGAAAAGACGATTTATGACGATGTCACGTTTCACTTTAAATGTTCAACAAGTGTAAAAGGAAATGAAGCAAACATGTCTTCTCTCTCCACAGACTGAGATTCACTGTGAACAAAGCAGATTTCGGGTGTTTGTCGACGGACAACAGCTGTTTGACTTTTACCACCGAGTGACGTCTCTCGGCGACGTGGACACGATATGGATCAAAGGCTGCGTCACCGTCACCAAGCTGGCTTGAACTGAAGGACTTTTGTGTTTTGATGACACTGAATCCAATTTTCAGACCCACAAGCTTTCAGGACTCAAATGTACGAGCACGGTCTGTGTTCACTGGACGTTTTGGTACCAGATGAATAATATGATGAGACATAAGTCTGAATATTGTATTTACATGTAATCCTCTGCTTCCTTTAATCACAAATTGTCTCAATTAATATGCATTTCAGTTATTAACAAATATACAGCGTTTTCTCGTTGTTTATTGGTCAGTTTGTTCTGATCCAATCAGTACCGAAGCTTCTCCTAAGAAGCAGATTCAACATGCCCAGGATATGTTTCTGTTATCTCACTTAACAAACGAGGTCACGAAGCTGGTTAACAACTCGTTAAAGCTTCTGGCCAATCACGAACATGAACAAGTGTTCTGACAGCAGATCGACATAAACGAGGAGCAAATTATAATTTTTGAAAAATCTGAAGAACTATAACATAATCCATCTGAAGTATAACATAATCCATCTGAAGAAGTATAACATAATCCATCTGAAGAACTATAACATAATCCATCTGAAGAAGTATAACATAATCCATCTGAAGAACTATAACATAATCCATCTGAAGAAGTATAACATAATCCATCTGAAGAACTATAACATAATCCATCTGAAGAACTATAACATAATCCATCTGAAGAACTATAACATAATCCATCTGAAGAACTATAACATAATCCATCTGAAGAACTATAACATAATCCATCTGAAGAACTATAACATAATCCATCTGAAGAACTATAACATAATCCATCTGAAGAACTATAACATAATCCATCTGAAGAACTATAACATAATCCATCTGAAGAACTATAACATAATCCATCTGAAGAACTATAACATAATCCATCTGAAGAACTATAACATAATCCATCTGAAGAACTATAACATAATCCATCTGAAGAAGTATAACATAATCCATCTGAAGAACTATAACATAATCCATCTGAAGAACTATAACATAATCCATCTGAAGAACTATAACATAATCCATCTGAAGAACTATAACATAATCCATCTGAAGAACTATAACATAATCCATCTGAAGAAGTATAACATAATCCATCTGAAGAAGTATAACATAATCCATCTGAAGAACTATAACATAATCCATCTGAAGAAGTATAACATAATCTATCTGAAGAACTATAACATAATCCATCTGAAGAAGTATAACATAATCCATCTGAAGAAGTATAACATAATCCATCTGAAGAAGTATAACATAATCCATCTGAAGAAGTATAACATAATCCATCTGAAGAACTATAACATAATCCATCTGAAGAAGTATAACATAATCCATCTGAAGAACTATAACATAATCCATCTGAAGAAGTATAACATAATCCATCTGAAGAACTATAACATAATCCATCTGAAGAAGTATAACATAATCCATCTGAAGAAGTATAACATAATCCATCTGAAGAAGTATAACATAATCCATCTGAAGAACTATAACATAATCCTGATATAACTGAAGAACATATAACATAATCCATCTGAAGAAGTATAACATAATCATAATCTGAAGAACTATAACATAATCCATCTGAAGAAGTATAACATAATCCATCTGAAGAAGTATAACATAATCCATCTGAAGAACTATAACATAATCCATCTGAAGAAGTATAACATAATCCATCTGAAGAAGTATAACATAATCCATCTGAAGAAGAAGAACTATAACATAATCCATCTGAAGAACTATAACATAATCCATCTGAAGAACTATAACATAATCCATCTGAAGAAGTATAACATAATCCATCTGAAGAACTATAACATAATCCATCTGAAGAACTATAACATAATCCATCTGAAGAACTATAACATAATCCATCTGAAGAACATATAACATAATAATCCATCTGAAGAACTATAACATAATCCATCTGAAGAACTATAACATAATCCAAGAACTATAACATGAAGAACTATAACATAATCCATCTGAAGAACTATAACATAATCTATCTGAAGAACTATAACATAATCTATCTGAAGAACTATAACATAATCCATCTGAAGAAGTATAACATAATCCATCTGAAGAAGTATAACAAGACCACCTCCTCCTCACTCCACAGAGGGACCACCTCCTCCTCACTCCATAGAGAGACCACCTCCTCCTCTGGAGGAGATGAAGAACTGATGGTGATCAGGAGATGAAGTTCGTACCAGTTTCTCATCAGGTTTTATCTTCCTGTTCCTTGATGTGCACGAGCAGCAGTCTCAGAACTTATTGATTTACCTTCGTATTTCTAGTGTAGATCTGTCACTGATCTGAAGGACGTGGTTTCCCGGGTTTCCCAGGTTTCCGTGGTTTCCCAGGTTTCCGTGGTTTCCCAGGTTTCCCAGGAGAGTGAACGTCCCTCAGAGTTCTACAGACTCCATTCAGAACACGTCTTAATAAGCCGTCAGGAGAAATCCAACTGACCCACACAGTGGAGTTTCAATAGTCCAAATCCTGACTGAGTCATTTGTGAATTCAGGCCTCATCTTCACCTGCAGGAAGAATCACAGGAAGCTCTGCTCACCCATACTGCACATTTTTATTGGCATGAGAAAGACGACCACAGAGGAGCTCAGACTTTACAGAGTGTTCGCAGTAACAGCGAGTTTCTTCACGAGCTCAACGTCTGCACGGTGCATTACAGAAGGAGGTTGACCTTTGACCCTTTCAGGCCGACATGACACTGAAACAAACTGAGATTCTTTGTAACAGCAGTTCATCAGAGAAATGAAGAAATTCATAATTTTAAGTCTCTTCAAGGTGCAAATGGCTTTGAATGTATTTGTTTGTTTGTTTGTTTGCTTTTTTCCCAGAAGGCCTCAGTGGTCGAGGATCCGCAGGTTTCCTGAGACGATCTTGTTCTCCAGCATGGCTCCGGCAGGAATATCGATCCGGTCTCCGTGATTGGCGATGATGATGACGGTTCCCTGGTGGAATACAAACAGTGACGTTTTAAAGGGACATCAAATTTGTTGTTGACGCTTCTGTTCAATATTAAAAATGATTCTTTAACCCAAAATACAAAGTTTCAGATTTGATTAAAAAAAACACTGGATTCAGTGGTGGTTTTGATCTAAATGATGGACAGTTATTGAACATATCTGGAGATTTTCTTCTTTTCTCAGTAACATGTGGACTCTTTCTGGATGTTCTGGATTCAGAGGTTCTGTTTGCTCCAGTTTGGGAACCCTGATGTGGAAAAGTGAATCTTTGTGGAAACTGAACGAGGTCAACGTGCTCACACAGGGACCTCCTCCTCACTCCATAGAGGGACCACCTCCTCCTCCTCACTCCACAGAGGGACCGCCTCCTCCTCCTCACTCCACGGAGGGACCGCCTCCTCACTCCATAGAGGGACCACCTCCTCCTCCTCACTCCACAGAGGGACCGCCTCCTCCTCCTCACTCCACGGAGGGACCTCCTCCTCACTCCATAGAGGGACCACCTCCTCCTCACTCCACAGAGGGACCTCCTCCTCACTCCATAGAGGGACCACCTCCTCCTCACTCCACAGAGGGACCGCCTCCTCCTCCTCACTCCACAGAGGGACCGCCTCCTCCTCCTCACTCCACGGAGGGACCTCCTCCGCACTCCATAGAGGGACCACCTCCTCCTCACTCCACAGAGGGACCGCCTCCTCCTCCTCACTCCACGGAGGGACCTCCTCCTCACTCCACAGAGGGACCGCCTCCTCCTCCTCACTCCACGGAGGGACCACCTCCTCCTCACTCCACAGAGAGACCACCTCCTCCTCACTCCACAGAGAGACCACCTCCTCCTCACTCCACAGAGTGAAGATAGTTTCAGGGACTGCAGTAATTCGGGACGCCGAGCTGACTGGATGTGTTGTAGCTCTGATCTGAACTGTTACCTCTGAAGTGGAGTGAGATACGTTCATGTCCACAGCAGTGTTCTCACTGCAAGAGCAGCATCTCGTTCCAGAAAGTTCTCCTGATGATCCACAGAATGAAAACCGCTGATTCACAGTTTGTAAAAGGAGACGCTGCTGCTGAAGCTTTAAAGTGATGAAGACGACACCGACTGGTTGATGATGAGACGTCAGGGACGTTTTAATACGACTTGGGCTTCATGTTTGTGCAGTTGGAGGAAGCGGTGCCGCCTCCGGTCTGTTTGTTTCTAACTGGACCAAACAGGTCAGGGGATGAAGAGTTATCCTCCTCTTCCTTTTTTAACGGAACATTTAATGAGTGAGCGTTGTTTACCTTCACAGAGACGTTCTTTCCGAAGGTGACGTCTCCGGACACGGTGAGGTGGTCCAGCTCCAACATGTCGGGGATGTTTTCAAACCGGGCCAGATACTCCTGAACCTGCAGAAGCAAAGCAGAAGGTCAGGCTGCAGGATCAGCAGCCGCCGCACGCTTCTTTTCACCAGAGGAAGTCGTGACCTCCCAACGTGCTGCTACTTTCTACTGAACTGGACAACAACCAGAGAATCAACGTGCATCAGAAATATACTGGAATATGAATGAAACTACGACGGAGGAGGAGTTGAGTCTCTGCGAGGCTGACCTTGGTGAAGGAGCTGCCCAGCTTGACGTGCGGCGTGGTGGGGAACTCCCTCTTCTTGCTCATGGTGAGCGAGCCGGCGTCCAGGCTGTACAGGTTGGACATCACCAGCAGCAGGTCGGACGACGTCTTCACCGGCAGGAAGCGGCTGCGCGGCACGTTCACGCCCATGGCGTTGTGGAAGCTCTTGATGGCGGCGCCCACGGCCGTCTCCAGCTGGATGACGTTCAGACCGCCGTCCAGCGTCTGCAGAAACAAAACCCACTTCCTGAAGAACAGACTCATGAACCGGAGAGTGGAGGTTGACTTTAGATTTTCAGGTTCCTCTCCTGTGGAACCGGTTCCCTGCATCGGTTCGGAAGGAAGACATCTTCTCCAGCTTTAAGGTTACAATTAAAACCTTCCTTTGTGATCTCCCGACCTCCCATGATGCACTGAGCTCCTTTCCTCTCTATCTTTCACTCTCCATGTATTTATATGGCCCCGTTAAATCTCACTAGCTTCATGCCTTCTGTCCTCCATCATGTTGTTTATTGTTTGTTGTTTATTTACGCAGACATCACTAGACGGCTCGAAGAACCCCGAAACGCTCGACAGGAAGCTGCAGGCTGCTGTCCTGTAACATGTGGACAACGGTGAGGATGTTTCCTGAGTGTTTTATGGTGGCCGGTGCTCTCCAGCAGTGAGAGCGGCTGACACCAACAAACCGAACAAACCGGTGATGTTGTTGTTGTGGAGGAGCTGGACTCTCTGTGGGTCAGACAGGAGGACGACACCTCCCACCGACTCCACAGGAGGACGTCCAGCAACAGACTTATTACCACCAGACAGGGGGTCATCAAACTTCATGACTTCTCCCTCAGAGCATCTCGTGCACACGATGAGCCGACAGACCAGCGTTACGTTTTAAGGATTTGCACAAACTTGGTATTTGAACTGTACTCATGATATTCTGCTGCAGCTGATGTGAGTGGCGTTACAATTTCACCGTGGGGATTAATAAATGATTTGTGATTCTGATTCTGGAGCTGCATTTCTCTGGTCTGTATTATTGGCCAACAGTTTATTGTTTTGGATCTCTACGCTGGTCTTTTCTGTCTCTGCTGCTGTCTGAAGTTCTTCCTGTTGAAACTGAGTTGTTTTCCTCTCTAATGTTATTTATGTGAATTGTGGAGTTGTTGAGCTCCTCTGATTAACGTTGTAAAGTTCTGTTTGTGAGCACTTTACTGTGTTAAGTGCCCTGAAATGACCTGTGTTGTGATTTGCTGCCGTATTCAATAAAACTGAATTGTTTGCTCATCATGAAACATCTCACAACACAAACTTTATATTTCAAAACATTTCTGAGGTCCAGTCAAAACTATTGGTACCCAAGAAGTACAAGAACCGCCTTGTGTGGATCGTTGTTCTGTCCAGTGTTCGTGGTACAGAGGACACAGGTCCAAGATCAGGAGGTGGAGAACTCAACAGGAAAACTAAACTGGGCCAATTAATTACAGCATGAAATCTGTTAGCAGCTGAAAATACACAATACAGTTAAAGATGGAGTCCAAATCAAAATAAAGCAACGTTTTTAGAATAATAATCAGAATTTTCTTCCTTCCTCTCCCATTAATCATCTCACTATCCATCCATGGACACCTATACATGACCTATATTATACATGACCTATATTATACACAAAGTATATTATACACGAAGTATATTATACATGACCTATATTATACATGACCTATATTATACACGACGTATATTATACACGAAGTATATTATACATGACCTATATTATACACAAAGTATATTATACACGAAGTATATTATACATGACCTATATTATACACGACGTATATTATACACGAAGTATATTATACATGACCTATATTATACACGACGTATATTATACACAAAGTATATTATACATGAAGTATATTATACATGACCTATATTATACACAAAGTATATTATACACAAAGTATATTATACATGAAGTATATTATACATGAAGTAGCTCCACCTCAAAGATCTCCAACAGCCAACTGCTGCTTCAGTGTTGATGACATCACAGGAGACATTTTACAGCAGGAAGTGTTATTTTTCATACTTTAAGTACATTTTGCTGACAAGCCTTTTTCTCCTTTAGGATTTAGACTGCAGGACTTTTAGAACTGGAAATGTTTGTGTGTTCAGCCGAGTGTATTGAGTGCGTTAGTGGACTATTTGGAAGAAGAAGTGTCCGTCACCTTTGGGTTGACGATGATCTCCAGGTCCATGGCGTTCTTGTCCTGCAGCCTCTTGATGGCGGGCAGAGAGATCCACAGGTTGTTGGTGTTGAAGATCTTGAATTTGGTGACGGACTTGAACTCGTCGACGTGGGCCTTCGGCACCTGAGCGATCTCCAGCAGCCTCAGATGGTCCTCGTACTGGATCAGGGTCCCGCCCTGCAGAAGAGGAAACAGGAAGCCCGGTAAAACCTCCTTCCACCTTTGAGACATCAACACGGAGAAGAAACCCCGGCCGGGTGGACGTCGCTCACCTTGACGTCGGCTCGGGTCTTGTCGGTGACCTCCATGACGAACTCGCAGCGTTTGCCGGCCGGCTGGCTCATCAGGTGGTGGAGGATGAAGAGGTCGACGGTCGCGCCCAGGTTGTCGATGTTGGACACGAAGATGTACTCCTTCCCCTCAGAGAGGAGTTTGTCCAGCAGGCCGGAGTTGGAGAAGCTGGCGTAGACGTCTCCGTGACCCGGCGGGTACCAGGCCTCCGCGTTCTCTCCGCTCATCCCCATGTTCTGGGCGATCGGCAGCAGGGACTCCTTGTTGATCCTCGGATACCTGAGAGGAAATAAATCACTCATTTAGACTGGGAGGGGCGGGGCTTCGGAAAGAACTGAAGATGTTTGTCTCCTGAGCAGAAGGGAAGGAGGATCAGGAGGTGGGCAGAACAAATTCAGACACTTTGTGGGCATTTCAATGCGACATTTTGGAAAAGAGTCAACATTGTGAGGTAAACATCAAATACGGTTTATAAAAGTGGACGTAACTCTGAAAAATGGTTCCGATCCAGAAGTGTCTTCAGCTGCAATACCACTGAGTGCCACTAGAGGTCGGCTCCAAAAAGCCTCCGGCTCCATAGACTCCCATTCAACTTCTCTCATCAAATCCAAAGTGAATAAAATGTGTCCATCAGTTATCTCGGTGTTGTTAGCTAAAGTCACTCCTTCTTATTAGTTTTCTGGAGGTCCATCTGAAAATAATCCCTCATTCATTAGAAAAGAAGATTCAAGAAGACCTGTTTTTGGGGGCGTGTCTGTTTGATTGACAGGCCTGTGGTGCAGTCAGGTTACAGCTATCGGTGGGCGGGACGTAGTATCGTCAGGTTTCAAATCAGATCGGTCAGATCCACCGCTAGCTCTGTGTATGTATGTGTTGTGTGTGTGTGTGTGTGTGTGTGTGTGTGTGTGTGTGTGTGTGTGTGTGTGTGTGTGTGTGTGTGTGTGTGTGTGTGTGTGTGTGTGTGTGTGTGTGTGTGTGTGTGTGTGTGTGTGTGTGTTGCACCTGCTCTGGTTGAAGGTGTGTATGTTGACCCGGTGGTGTTTGTATTTCTGCAGGATCTTCTTGGTGTCTTCGTCGGTGTTGAAGGAGTTCATGAGAACGAGCGGCACGTCGGCGTTAAACGTTTTGTTCAGATGCTGAAAATTCAAACAGAGAAAACCAGAAGTGAAAACGGGTCTCTGGATTCCAGCTGGAGCGGCTCGTTGTGGTGTTTCTGCGTCGGTACCTCGATCTGCTGCACCGTCAGGTCCAGGAAGGTGTTCTCGTTGCGGACGCTGATCAGACTCTTGGGGCCCTTGCAGCCCATGCTGGTTCCCAGACCGCCGTTCAGTTTGACCACAGCCAGCTTGTTGAGGCTGGCAGCGACGTTGTCGGGGAGACCCTTCGCCTTGATGGTCTCGTAGGGCTGGATCTGATGGGAGGGGTGAGGACACCGTTAAAGGGACGGATAGGATGAGGACACCGTTAAAGGGACGGACAGGATGAGGACTCCGTTAAAGGGACGGACAGGGTGAGGACACCGTTCAAGGGACAGACAGGGTGAGGGCACCGTTAAAGGGACAGACCGGGTGAGGACACCGTTAATGGGACAGACAGGATGAGGACACCGTTAAAGGGACAGACAGGATGAGGACACCGTTAATGGGACAGACAGGATGAGGACACCGTTAAAGGGACAGACAGGATGAGGACACCGTTAAAGGGACAGACAGGATGAGGACACTGTTAAAGGGACAGACAGGCTTCGTTCACATCACCTCAGAACACTTGAACTATTCTGACCCTTCAGTCAGATCAGATCTGCATCAACAACAGCTTGAAATTGAAGCTAATGAGGAAGTACCATAACGTGCAGTACCGTTGAGAACCACTGGGGGGCGCTACGATCTGTACGGAGATGACTATTTACACCATTTAAGATAGTTTGTAGAGAACGAAAGCATCATAAGTGCTTCACACAGCTGCTGCTGTCTCTGTTTGGTGTTCTGGTATTAATGTGGAGTTTAGTCATTTATCTGATAGAAATGAATCACAAATTAATTCTGATGAAAAACAGAATATGAACTCAAAATGTGGTCGCAGGTACCAGCCTCCTGGATTTAAATTAATGAATGGAAACTGGGGTTACAGGTAGCAATTGTTGTTTTTATTCTTATTTCAGTTAGAGGTTTTCACAATAATGATCATATTCATGTGTATGTTGACATATTAAACATGTACTTTTTAAGGGATTTCGATATATTTTCAAATGAAACAATAATATTTCCGACCGGCTCACAAAAGTGACTTCTTTGAAGTTTTTCAGCCAATTTTTATCTAACATAAGCTATTAATCTGAAATATTTTCTCTTTTACATTTTGATATATTTAGCAGCTGTATATTTTCAAACAGAGTCGGCTTGTTTTTCTGTTCTTTACACTTTTATTGCTTTTGTTATTTTAAATTCTTAAAGCATGTCTCTGCCTTTTATTTTGATCACAGTGTTGTGCCATCCCAGACCCCGACAGGTACATGTGTGTGTGTGAAGGTGTGTGGAGACCTGCGTGTACAAAAAGCTCATTGTAAAATTCTGAAAATGTTTAAATACAAATTTCTCTTGAAAGAAACCAAGTGAAGCGTTTTGAAGGACAGAAGTCAGCATGTTTATCTGGGATGTCGCAGCAGGACGAACACGGACTTTGAAGCTGCAGGTGGACAGAAACAGACGGAGGTGAAGGCCGATGTCGGACTGAGTAAACACACGAAGCAGTTTTACAGTCGGCCGGCCGTGACGCAACAAAACTACCAGGTTCTCTCTGAGTTAACAGGTACGAACCCGTGAGTTCATATTACACACTGACAGCTCGATTTACTCTTAAATGACCAAAACCTTTTTTTTTTGTTTTCTCTTTTTGAGTGTTTTTTTTTTTAAATATTTGTGTTTCCACTATTACAGCTAAAGTCCACAGTAAACTATAGTCTGTGAGTAGAGCGTGACTCATAGGTCCAGTTTGTGGGATTTATGGGGATTCATTGTCAGAGATGGAACATCATTTCCATAATTATGTTTTCATTAATGTACAATCACCTGAAATTATCCAACCAGTAGCTCCGCCCCCAGAGATCTGATCTCTGCTCAGCACTACAAATATCACTGGGAATATAGAATTACAATTTAATGTAATATAATGTAGTTTCTACTTGTTCTAGGTCTATTAAATGACCCATTTGGTGAAGTCGGGTCACTTTTGGTCCTTTTTGGTCGCTCCGAGCATGTGTGTGTGTGTGTGTGTGTGTGTGTGTGTGTGTGTGTGTGTGTTCGGTGGGTTGTAATCTGCAACCTTTCCACTAAATGCCACTCAACTCTCCACACGCTCCTTCGGTCCATTCGTACGAGACACTGACTTTTAAAACCGCACCATCAGCACATGACAGCAGCACGACACACTAAATGGGAACACTTATTTATGGACCCCGTCTTTATGTAATCTACACCAGCAGCATGTTGACTCCGACGGTTTATCCAACAACAACAACAGCAGCAGCGTGTAGCCTTTGTTAAATATATAATAATAGTAGCAGACTCTGTTCACACACATCTTATGATGCCTTTTCTTTTCACGTTTTTCCATTGACGGACAAAATAAAACCAAAACTATCTGCAGGCCTTTAAAGATATTTTAGTGTACTGACTCTTAAAAAAACTATTAAGAAAAGACGTGGTCAGCATGACCCCAGCATGGATATGAAGTATGTCGCCTGATATCATTCAAGCAGCCTTAACTTCACTGACATACATTAACGGGCAGGTTAATATTACAGATGGCGAACAGCAGGTTTAACAGCTCAATCAATCCGGAGTGAGCGCTGTGAACAGGAGCTGCAGGACGGCAGGTCGGACTGAAGTCGGTCACTCTCCACAGACATGATGTCACCATGGTATACAGAGCCTGTTGTCACGGTGATAGCGTTTGACATCTAGTAAGTGTCAGTGAAGCAAATGGTCTGTGGTGTCTTTACAAAGAAATTACAGGACATTTACAGAAATATATTCTGGTTCCAGGAAGGTGTCGCAGCTGTTTTCTCAATGATTTCCTCATTTACATGAAATGTATAAAATGCTTGTTTGGTGTGTGACAAAAATGTGAAGTCAGTAAATTCTGAGACTGCTCCTGTCACGCAGCAGGAGGGAGGTGTAACCACGCTGAGTAAGCGCTATAGGTTTTGTCGCTGGATGAAAATCAGGCGCTGAGTGATGTGATGACACGTGGACCGCTTAAAGTACCGGTGTGAACGCACCGGAGACACATTCAGATCCGATCCGCTCGGTGATCTGGGACGGTCTGAGCGCACTCCTCTAGCAGCGTGGACGCAGTGCGTCCCGGGCCTCACTGGAAGACCGCCGACTCAGCTGATGTCCTCCGCACAACTAAAATAGATTCTGGAAGATGGAATAAACATGTTTGGGCCAAACAGTCAGGACAACAGAAAACCTGTAACTATTTCCCTAGTTACAGTTGGTTGCCATGGCAAACACCTCAAAAATGCTTTTCCGATAAGCAGACGACTCAAACGACGATCGACCGTCGTCCTGTCTCGGTGAAGGCAGCGTGTCGGAGTCTGAGCTCCATCACAGCCGAGAAGAGCCGCTCACCGACTCCACGATGTGACGCCGTCGCTGCTTCAGCATTCAGCGACACAGCGCCTCCCGTAACCCACGGCAACAACAGTGATGGTGACAGTTTGAAAAAAACGCTTGAGTTTTCTTGAATCGGACTGTCGGACGGTCCCAGTGACGGGCACGTCAGACCTTCAGTGACATGCCCAACGGACGTTGGTCGTCATGGTCACAATGTTAAACATTGTTGGGTGAAGTTGAGGCACCAGAACGACTCAGTCCGCCTGGAACAGAGTTCATTAAGTCCATGTTGACAAACAGCACTCTGGTGGGACGGAGGGAGGGGGACGGAGGGAGGGGGACGGAGGGAGGGGGACGGAGGGGGACGGAGGGAGGGATGGAGGGAGGGGGACGGAGGGAGGGGGACGGAGGGAGGGATGGAGGGAGGGGGACGGAGGGGGACGGAGGGAGGGGGACGGAGGGAGGGACGGAGGGAGGGAGGGGGACGGAGGGGGACGGAGGGAAGGATAGAGGGAGGGGGATGGTGGGAGGGATGGAGGGAGGGGGACGGAGGGAGGGAGGGGGACGGTGGGAGGGAGGGGGACAGAGGGGGACGGAGGGAGGGATGGAGGGAGGGATGGAGGGAGGGGGACGGAGGGAGGGATGGAGGGAGGGGGACAGAGGGAGGGGGACGGAGGGAGGAAGGGGGATGGTGGGAATGGGACGGAGGGAGGGATGGAGGGAGGGGGACGTGGGAGGGGGACGGTGGGGAAGGGGACAGTGGGTGAGGGACGGCGGGAGGAGGCGTGGCCTTAAAGACGAGTGGCGGCCAATAAGTGTCCAGAGTCCCACAGGAGACAAATGTCAGTGCTGCAGCGGTCAGACTATTCTTAGTCCTAACCTTCACTCTGACGGGTATTTTGGGAACACCGGAGAGAGACTGTGTGTGTGTGTGTGTGTGTGTGTGTGTGTGTGTGTGTGTGTGTGTGTGTGTGTGTGTGTGTGTGTGTGTGTGTGTGTGTGTGTGTGTGTGTGTGTGTGTGTGTGTGTGTGTGTGTGTGTGTGTGTGTGTCACCATGCTAATAAATAGCTGGCTTTAGCCTGAATGCTGTCTGTCCTCAGATCTGGTTACGTTAGCTGCTTTCTGAAGTAGGACACTCGTCTCCATTCTGTAGTGGACGAACCATTTAAAGGGACATCGCACACTTAGATGATCCGATCGGACCAGAAGCTCAGCGGAGACTCAGGTTGAGCACCGAGACTGGGTGGAGCGAACAGCTGGCTTTTGCTCCATCACGAGTGAAGAAGTAAACTTTCTAACCAGCGCAGACAGTAGAGACAATAGAGACAGTAGAGACAGTAGAGATAATAGAGACAGTAGAGACAGTAGAGATAGATAGAGATAGTGAAGACAGTAGAGACAATAGAGACAGTAGAGACAATAGAGATAATAGAGACAGTAGAGACAATAGAGATAATAGAGACAGTAGAGACAGTAGAGATAATAGAGACAGTAGAGATAATAGAGATAGTGAAGACAGTAGAGACAATAGAGACAGTAGAGACAGTAGAGACAATAGAGATAATAGAGACAGTAGAGACAGTAGAGACAATAGAGATAATAGAGACAGTAGAGACAGTAGAGATAATAGAGACAGTAGAGATAATAGAGATAGTGAAGACAGTAGAGACAATAGAGACAGTAGAGACAGTAAAGACAGTAGAGACAGTAGAGACAGTGAAGACAATAGAGACAGTAGAGACAACAAAGACAGTAGAGACAACAGAGACAGTAGAGCTCCAACCAACAACCACACTGAGTTCAGGACCTTTGAGTCTCTGCCTACAGTCAACAAACACCTTCAATGTTAACTGCTGCTAAAACCACGCTGTCTGATTTACGCTCATTTAAACAGGTGTAAAGTTTTACTCTTTACATGCTGCAGTTCATAGCAGGACCAGCAGGGTGCTCTACTTCAATGTAAAGGATCAATTCACTTTATGTGTTGAGGTTGTGTTCGTCCTCTTGGTGAACATGATATCTGGTATCTGATGTCTTTCCTTTAAAGCAGGATTCTGCTTCTCTGAGGACACAGAAAACACAGGAAAGAGGGTTACGGGCGTCCTGGTGTGAACCGGGTCGCCCTCCATAGAGAAGCGTTTGAAGTCGTTCCCTCCTACTGGGCGTCGACCTCGGGTTAATTCTAACCAATCAGCTCGCCCCACAACACGCTGCCACCGCTGACACTTCCTACCTCGTCCACTAAAGAGTTTATTTTAAAAACATGAACTCCAGCAGCTTGACGAAGTGCTGAGCGTTTATTCGAGAGTTGACGCTCTGTCACCAGCCGTCCAATCACAGTGAAGGAGGGGCGGGACAAACACGGTTAACCACTGACACTGGTCTCTGATTGGTCGGCCCTTCGAGCGGTTGTGCAGACACTAATGCGAGCCGTGTCACCAGACTGTTATTCACAGAGAAGAGAAGTGAAGCTGCAGCCGGGCGAGGTTACAGGAAGCCGATGTCCGACATCTAAACTACTCATGAAGCAAAGTGATCGAACTCTCAGATTTAAAACGGAGACAAAAACAAGAACAACAACCGTACCGCATGAAAGAAACAATCATGTGAATTTATCCAAGAAATCTGCAGAAAATTGACCTCTGACTTCATGATTTGTTAAATTAGACCCGAGATTGTGGAAATCTGCAGACGATCTTTAGACCCAAACAAGTTATTTCATAATTCGGTTTAATATATTTGAGCCCAGAACACAATCGTTCCCTCTGTGGCTGCAGCTCAGGACATCCAGGAAGAAGTCCACCAATCACACAGCTGCAGGGCACTTCATCTAAATCCCAAATTACTCCCGAAGGCCCGAGCAGCACCTGGAGGGATCACCAACTACTAAATACAGCCGTTAACAGGAAACGTTTCATTCATTCTCTGTCCAAGGGAACGTTTGCTGATTCCTGGAGGAGCTGCACTTTGTGACGATGCAGAGACTCCACGAGAGCTAACGCACAGTTAGCTTGGATTCATTCAGATATGAGACCTGCAGTAATGTCCAATACGACCAGCCCTCATTAGTATCCTTGTCCCTCTCTGATGAAGGATAATTGTCACGTTGTTGATTCAACGATAAACTAGAACTTCTGATGATCATTTTCTTTGTTCAGTATGTTCTGTATGTTCTCACGGGCTCGGTCCAGAGTTCAGGGAGCTGCTGTCAACTGGGTCTTGGTACGAACACCGATGTTGGAGCACAGCACTCGATGTGAAACCTGCAGCTCTGAACAGTGTGACCAGAGGGAGCTGCTCACCAGGTCCTCCGGCGGCCGGTTGATCTTGGCCCAGTCCACTGCCGGACCTTTGACCTGCAGGAATCTGTGGAAGAGCTTCTTGAAGCCATCGAAATCTTTCCTGGAGATCTGAAAGAGAACAAACCAAACGTCACGCTGAAGCACAGCGATGAAGGATCAGAGACAAAAAGTCTTTCGGCTGTAGACGTCAGAGACAAACGTCCACACGATCTATATTTAACATTTAGACGTTCACTCAAACACTAAGAACCCAGTTGGTTTGTTCTTCATGAAGACGTCCAGTTATGAATTGAGCCGTTTTGATGCATCTTGTGTCTTTTATGGCTTTACAGTCTCACACCTGCCCGCTACTGTAGTGGAAAAAGACCCAATGTGTCTAAACTGGCCTGTTTACAGAAATGGAAAAGGTTTAATAATTTCATAAAGCAGCTGCTTTGTGTCATAATTAACTAATTCTATTCAAACAGAAGGAGAGCTTGTGTCTGGGACTACTTTCAGCGGAGGATTAATGCACATTTGGTGCTCCGGTGAGTATTTAGAGGTGCATATGAGGCTGCGTTCAAATACAACTACAGTGTGTATGTTCATGGTGATGAAGAAACATGTCACCATGGCAACAATGTGAGTCACTGATGTGTTTTAAACAGCTTATAATGGAGCTGTTTGGTACAGAGGAATCAGATATATCAGACTTTGGTTTTACACATTATTTCACAGAAAGATGCATTTGATGTTGATTCAATGAACAAACAAACTGAATATCATCACATTTACTGTTTTATCAGAAAGTCCTGGTTTTTCCCACTAAAATAGAAAGCAAGCCAGCAGAGCGTGTTCATACAGCACCTTTCAGACACCAGTCACAAAACTCAGCTGTTTCTAAAGTCTCCTGTTTTTCCTCAGACTTTAAATCCACGTTCACTGCAGCAGTGCTCGAGTGTGTGTGTGTGTGTGTGTGTGTGTGTGTGTGTGTGTGTGTGTGTGTGTGTGTGTGTGTGTGTGTGTGTGTGTGTGTGTGTGTGTGTGTGTCTGATTTGCAGGACCTCTGGGTTGTTCACCTCCAGTTCCCTCAGCACACCAAAGCTCCCCCAGCAGAGTGTGTGTGCTGCGTGTTAAGATGACCTAATGGACTCTGTATGACAAATATTTGTACTCTGTGTGCAACAGATGAAGGACACAGGACACTTGTTACCTTGTGCGCCGCCCTGACTACAGACAGGAAGCAGAGATGGAGCAGCTTCACTACAGAAGTCTGATGGTTTTTCATTCTGCAGTTGAGAACTATGAAGTAATGTTATTATAAAAAATAAAAACAAGCTTGATGGTTTGCAGAGTTTTTTTCTGCTGACGTCAGCTTATCAGGGACATGTGATGTGCCTTCATACAAGCAGGACATTTCCAGGCCCCTGTCCTGCAACCAGCTGTTCACAGTGTTTGTGGGGATTTCGGGAGGCTGGAGTAGAGCCTTCATGTCTCTCACCTCTGCTTCGGCCTTGCTGGCCGTGCTGAGCAGCGCCTCCAGCTCGCGGTGCATCGACTCCTCGTGCTGCTGACGGAGCTTCTCCTGGAACTCCGTCATCGCTCCTCTGGTCAGATCTGCACACAGACAGATGTTCATTTCAACTTCACTTTTCCTCTGAGACATAAACCCAGAGACGTGATGTCCAACCTTCAAAGTCACAGATTGTTGGTCAAATATTAGGAGCCCTGTAGTTTTTGATGTTATTTAGTGAACGCTCTAATCCAACCCTGCTCACAAGGCCTGGCTTCTCACTACAATTATTTTGTTGGATTTCAAGTGAAATGCTGTTTATGATGGCCAATAAGTAATACAAAAAAAGTTTAGAAGCCAAAGATGATGGGTTGAGATGTTAAGTTTGATGGTAAAATGTCCGGAGTCATCAGAAGTTACAGTCGGGGCGATTTTCTGAATTTCTGAGCATCAAAAATGTGCATGACACAAGAGGTTGCAATCACACCTAAACATCATGTCAAGCCTGAAAGCTTTTTGAAATATTAAAGTGTTTTTCAGCAACATATAACTCATATATTTTTAAGTTCTCTAATATCTTGTAATTAATAGTGGCCTTTAAAATAAATGTCGGGTTGTTTTTTTTGTGTCACTACAGCAAGTTCACTGTTCAGTGAGGAAATGAAGAACAATAAACAAAACAATATTTGTGATGATGTGACAGAAAACGTGGCGTTTACTCACTGAAAACTACCTCAGTCTAAAAACACTGAATCTGACCTTGAACACGACCTCTGGGACTCAAAGCAAACTGTCGTTTTTAAAACTTCAAAACAACACAGTCGAAACTTCGACTGAAACGAATGTTTCTGATTCAATTAAATTCTCTATTCCTTATATTTATCTACAATCTCCACCAATTCAAAACATCATGTTATCACAATGAACATTCAATGACGTGTTGAGAAAGAATGAATTGCACGTAGTTTGATGAGAAACAAATCTAACAGAGCAGCTTCAAAACTAACAGCAGTGAACTTCCCTTCTTTAATGACAGATTGAAACCTTTAAATTGTTGCGTGTGAAGAGTCTTTTTCCAAAACTATCAAACACCATCTGAGACAAAAATCACAAACCAAAACAAAGAAATCCCTCAACACAGACCATCGAAGAGAACAGAGCGTCCTGCGCGGCCATCCGGCGAGACGTGAACTTACCAGCTACCGTTAGAGACATCTCAACACGTCTGCTTTGACAAGACACTGAGGATTAGATCGGCGGGACGGGAGAAGGTTTGGTGGCAGATGTGTCGACTCACAGCGAGTCTACGAGCTCAAAAGCAGTAAATGGTCCCGAAGAAAAACAACGAGGTCTGCAGCTGTCAGAGAACAACACACACCCTCCTCATCCTCAGCTCAGAGGAAGCTCGACGATCTGCAGCTCCGACCGTGAGCTCAACACGAGCCCCACCACCCCCACCACCCCCTCCACACACACACACACACACACACACACACACACACACACACACACACACACACACACACACACACACACACACACACACACACACATACGCCACCGCAGCGTGAGACCTTGTGTTTGTGTGGGTGTGTGTGACTGTGTGGAGGGTGGTGCTGCCTCCGTCCTGCCCACCCGACACCTCGACCTCCACCTCGACCTCCACCTTCTCAGCACTTCAGCTCAAAGTCACCGCACACAATGGAAGACACGTCGGATCATCAATCAGTCGACCAACAGACAATTTGACGACTGATTTACCGATGAAGTTATTGACGAGGTCGCTGCATGTCAACGTGGACGTCATCTCGTCATACCATCCAAACTTTGAGATATTCCTGAGAACCAGTCGGGATGAGTTCAGGCGTGTTCACCAAGTCCAAGAAGTTATTGATGTTTAAACCACGTTTTAACTTACGCACACGTTGACAGCAGTCTGAGCTGAAAGGATCAATGAGTTCATCAATAAGTTGATCATACGATCATCTGAGGGTTTATCAGATGTGAGAATATGTTGAATATGTCTGATGTCTTCTCATCTTAAAAATGGAACATTTGGAGTTTTCC
Source organism: Brachyistius frenatus (assembly GCF_029030835.1). Lineage (NCBI taxonomy): Eukaryota > Metazoa > Chordata > Actinopteri > Embiotocidae > Brachyistius > Brachyistius frenatus. Next base: position 177,692 of record NW_027210998.1, on the reverse strand, counting down.
GGACGGCTGGAAGTAAAACACACGATATCTGATGACGCCAACTTTGGCCTGTGAAGTTGTGATGGATGATTTTTAAAAGAAAAACTTGTGAACTGAAGTATTAAATATTCCTAATAACATATTAATTTATCATGAAACACGGCCTGAACCTGGATAACGAATCGACAAATGAACAGGAGGATTATTGATGTACGCATTTTTCATAGCTACAAAAAAATGGGAATTCTTTCGCAAAAAATCACAAGCTGAAACATTTTATAAGTTATTCACTGCAACAGGCCAGAAAAAAAAATAGAGTATTCAAGGCCTTCGCAAATTAACATTAAGAATTTTGAATACTCCTGATGGTCATTTTTCAGACTAAATTATTCATTTAAATCACATGATGAGATACCACAACTTTATGCTTTTGGCCCATCGGTCTTTTGTTTATGATAATGGTTTTACAAGGTTTAGGTTGTGTTGTGGACTTTTGAGTGGACGACGAGGGGTAAACATTAAAACCTTAAACAGTATCACAAGTAATATTAAGAGGAAGATATCAAGCAGGTTCGTACTCTTGTTGTGATGAATTAGTTCTTTGATTTGACTGATTTGTACGGCTGCTTTACTTTATGAACTTCGGCTTCTTTGGTTAAATCAAAACGTAGTTTAGAAGAATAAAAAACTTTACATTTCTTCATGTAAAGTGATAATGCTTTACGGTGTCTGAACATCTCAACACGTTACAGACTAAAAGGCAAAAACTATTTAAAGATAGAAATAAATAAATAAAGGTTTTATTGAGTACAATTATAGAATACTTCAAACCACAAGACAAAGTTCTGTTTTGTTTGTTTGTCATCTAAAGAGCTTCACTGCATTGAATTCTCACTAATTCAAGTATTCACCAGAGATTTATTACAGATTATATAAATCTGTAGTTTTCGGTGAAGAATATTTTCATTGACGCAGGATGTGCTCGTGTTGCGTCTTTAACTTTGAGGGTAAAGCACATAGAAAAATCTGAGATCTATAAGAATTTAATTGATTCGTATATTATTAAATCTGTGATATTCTGATGGGTTGTCTGTTTTTATTCATCCTATGTATCAGAAAACTGCAAATTAACTTCAATATTATAAAACTCATTTGTATTTGTTCCTTCTCTTTCATGCTTGCACTTCAAATTTTCTTTATAGTTCATATATTTATAATTTTATATAGTTTATTTGCTCCATAATGTTGCACTGTTCATTTATTGTTTATTTTAGTTGTTTTTGTGTATATAGTCTATGTGTGTTTATTGATTGCCGTTATTTTTTTTTCTAAAATATATATTTTTTTATCTCTTATTTCTGATAGGTATTTGTAAATGTATTCATATTGTGTCACCTTTTGTTTCTCTATGCTGCTCTGATGACTACATTCCCCACTGTGGGATTAATAAAGTCTAATCTAGATCTAAATCTAGATCTAATCTAAATCTAGATCTAAATCTAGTCTATTTTGTTGCAGCTGTCAAGTGTTTTGGTGCTTGTATGAGCTGCATGTGAAGTCCCGTCCTGAGTGAGGCCTTGATGGCGACCTTTATCTTGACCTTTCCACTGGTGTGTGAAGTTAAAGGTGAAGATTCCACTGATGCAAAGATTAAGAGCCCTTTGAAATGTACTTTGGTATTTCCCTTTTTGGAGGGACCACAAACAAACTGAAGCAAGTTCACTGTATTTTAAGTGACTTCAGACTATCATAGTTGTAGACTGTATGAGGAGGATAATTTACACCAAGTTAAACTGCTTTAATTCATCTGAACAATCTTTTTTATTCTAAATTGTACTCGTTGTATTTCCCATATAGTGAGTGCACTGTATGGTTTGTGTGGGAGTGATTTCAGACACAGCTCTCTGCATGCTGCATGCGCACCATGCACGCGCACACAGTGCTGAAGCGGTGTCATGCCGGTATATGTGTCATGCCGGTATACGTGTCATGCCGGTATACGTGACATGCCGGTATACGTGTCATGCCGGTATATATGTGACATGCCGGTATATATGTGACATGCCGGTATACGTGTCATGCCGGTATATATGTGACATGCCGGTATATATGTGACATGCCGGTATACGTGTCATGTCGGTATACGTGTCATGTCGGTATACGTGTCATGCCGGTATATACGTGTCATGCCGGTATATGTGTCATGCCGGTATACGTGTCATGCCGGTATATATGTGACATGCCGGTATATATGTGACATGCCGGTATACGTGTCATGCTGGTATATATGTGACATGCCGGTATATATGTGACATGCCGGTATATATGTGACATGCCGGTATACGTGTCATGTCGGTATATGTGTCATGTCGGTATATGTGACAGTAAAGTGTCGTTTACTTTCCACTACGACTGCAAACAGCGCTGCTCGGACGAAGCTCTCACCCACCTGAACGTAACGTTCACGGAGAACCTCAGAAACACACCCGGGGACGAGACGGACAACCTCGGACCGGGACAAAGTACCGCTCGGACCCGGAGGACTCACGTTAAGGAGAAAAGCAGAAGCCACGTTAACCGTGTAAACGCGCTGTCATGTCATCCTCGTGCCGTCAGCGTCAACCTGACAGACAGCTCAGCCTGCTGCCTGCAGCGCGAGCTCACCGCCATTCCGAACGTAAGCGACGTAACGACAAGACTGTAAAGCAAAGGCGGTTATTGGTGGAGGAAACCCGTCAATCAAATAGAGCTGCCAACATGTCCCGCCCACCCGGGAGGGTCCCACCTGTAGCTGCAAACAGTTTTACACATCTTCTATTCATGACTACAACATATAACTCTTGAATAAAAAGGCAAAATAAAACAACCTGGGCAAAATTGAGTTAGAATAGAAACAGACGAAACCATTCTGACCTGACATAAAAATATAATTATGTTTGTTGAAGAAAACAAACAGCTAGTAAACAAGTAAAGTCCAATTTAGTCATGTTTTCCTGCTTCATGCAATTGAAAAATCTGTTTTGTGGCGCCACCTTGTGTGAGTTTGTTTTGGCACATAAAATAAGATTAAAACCAGATTTTGTTTAATTATATTGAAGCAAGAAATAAAAAGGAGTCTGGACAAGCTCAGCAGGACGGCCTCGGACTTGAAGGTTTTGTGTGGCTGCATTTAAATCAAACCATTTAAATGACTTTAATTCCCGATGAATTATTAATGACGAGACCTGAAGAAGAAACAAGAGCACAGAAGCCTGCATCATTTATGTTGTTCTTTTATGATGTTATGTAAAGTCTGTGGCAATTATTAGCAATCAGCATGTCTGAATATACCTCATCTTCTTAACGTCACTGTTTCCATGGATACTGCTCTCTCTGAAAGGCAGGGGTTCAATACGAATGTGACGTACTTGCACTTGTTTTTGTTTTGTGCCACTTTATGCTCCTGTTCGACCGGCAGAGAGAAATATTACTGGCTGATCTACATTTATTTGACAGCTTCAGTCACTTTACACACTGCAACCATCTTGATTTTTAAAGGCATGATGCTTTATACTGAACAGAACAGTATTCAGTGAGACGTCATCTCTAAATCTGACAGAAAATGAACCAGGAGCTAACTTTATTTTTCATTATTTTGAAGTTTTCAACACAAGCATTGTGGAAACGTGACTTTCAGCTGTGGGTTATTGTGATGAGCGTTTCTCTCCATTTTCAGAATTTAATCAAACCAAACAATCAATCAGTTCATGGAGAAAATAATCAACTGATCAATACACAGTGAAAATTATAGTTAGAGGCAGTCTGGCAGAAAATTGTTTAGTAGGACAGCAATATTAGTGTAAATGTAAATACTCTGATGATCTAACAGTGTGACAGTCACAGCGATCATATTTCTCCACTGATTATTTTCCTGATTTCACTTGTTTGAGTTACATTTTCACGGCAGAAGTTGAATCAGGACGAGAGTTTTTTTTTCACAGAGTGGCATTAAGTTGAGTAAAAGCTCTGAACACTTCCCCCACCACCGTCAAACAGCCACCTCGTATCAGAGCCCACAGCTGTCGTCTTACAGTTACTCATTTATTCGGCAATTACTTTAAACTTAAAATAGTCTGTCTTCTGCTGAAGTTAATGTAGTTTTAAATACATTTTCATCATCTTTCCTCACATATGTTTTATTTGTATTTCATTCATTTTGTTTCATTCTTAAATTTTCTAGACTTATTTATTTTTCATTATAAAGTCAGCTGTTTGTACTGAATCATGTTTTATCTGTCAGCGGTTTAAAATACTACAATACAAGATGTTTATTAAAACGTTTGTTCTGCATTTATATTCCTGAGAACAGAGAAAGCCACTGTTTAAAAGCAGTTACAACTTCATGGTTACTGCATGAAAATCTTTAATATACCAAACAACTGAGTCAATGAATGAATAATTGAATGAGGATCACTTACAAACCATCTCAGGTAACACTTTTCTCTTAAATCTGGATTTATACTGCCCCCATGTGGTTAGAATTAGTCACTGCAAGAGATTGGAGGACACGAGAGGTAAATCGATTCATTCACTACCGTCTGTTTAGTTTAGACAGTTTGAAACTGCTGTCAGAGGTGTTCATCTGCATCATCAGGACAGGAACACAGTCCTACAATAATTACATGAATAATTCATCCACAAGGGGATGAATGAAAGTCTAAGTTAGGATAATGATTGAGCTGAAAGTGTGTATATATATCTTCCTCCATTGTGCCTTTGTTTATAAAAGGTTTAAAATTTTGGATCATAACAAAAACAAAATGGACAATGTTTTATGTCTTATGAACCGCATTTTTAGAAATGAACCAAGTTTGAAGTTCAGATTGTCGCATCGTTTTGTGGAGTTAAACTTGTATTATTTATATTTCAATGTGTTTCAGCTTCTGTAAAGTTCTTATTGTTTTTAAACCTTGTGATTTTTTCAGTTTCCAGAAGGTTTGCCTCTCTGGATCTTTTACTGGTTTACCAAAAAGGTAAAGAAGGAAATTACAGCTTGTGGAGAACGCATCAGACTTTTAACAAAAACTAAGAGCAGAGATCACATTCCTCCGACGACTGAGAGCCCTGCAGCAGCTACCCACATCTCTTAAAAGGATTTTAAATGTCTTTCACTTGTTTATGATTTATTTTGCTTTTCTTTTAAATATTCCTCTTCTCACAAACTGTGATCCACCGCCTCTGGACATCAGAATAACAAACTCTTTTAAAAGAAAACTAAGGGCCTGTCATCGTTTTAATCTGGCCTTATACTGATGTTTATCATCATCATTTTAAATTTCAATTATTGTTTTTAATCCCCAGTGTTTTTCTTTACTTTCTTGAATTTTATTATTCAGTCTTATAAAAATTGTTTTTATTGTTGGAATTTTAATTTCTTCATTTTATTGAACCGATATTTATGTTCCGTTTGTAAGCCTGTTGATTTGTTTGGATCTTTGCTTCTTGTGTGTGTTGCTCTGATGTGAAGCACGTCGGGCTACAAGCTTGTATGAAAGGTGCTTTATAAATAAAGCTGAGTTAAAGTAGGTTAAATTGCCGTGTTGAAAGGTGCAAAACAAGGTGAACTCGTGTGTGTAACTGCACACGAACATGTATTCCTGGTTGTGTGTTGGTGGACCGGGTGTGTTACAGACAGATGTGATGCTGGAGCTCCTCTCTGGAACCTTCATCAGTTTCAGCCCAGTTGTACGTGAACTTTAATGAGACTCCTCGACATGAATGAACACAAAGCAGGCGTCAGTTTGGTCTGTCAGTTTTGTTGTTGTTTAATTGGTGACATGTTGCGTTACACTTTCAGGATAGTTAGTGCGTTATCATCTGGCAACAGAGACGTGTTGTCTGAGTGACGCAGACGGAGGAGGCCAGGTTGTGGTCATTTAACAGGTTTTCTGAGAACCTGAGGAGGTGGCCTAATGAAACACACTTCACACACACACACACACACACATACACACACACAGAGGTGACACACAAACACCAGCTTGGACGGTTCTAGTGGAGGGTTTTTGTCTTCAGAGCCGGGAGCAGGGAGCTGGTGGGGGAGCTAAGGCCTGCTGTTGGCCAGCAGGGGGCGCTAGTCACTGGGACAGGAAGTCGAGGGCGGTGTCGCGCTCCTCCACCAGCTCTGCCGCGGTGGCGTCCATCTTGGCGCGGGAGAAGTCATTGATGGAGAGTCCATCCACCATCTTCCAGCTCTTGTTCTGTGGAGGATGACAGCGGTAGAGGTCAGAGGTTATTCGTTTCTCTCTATTTCTCTTCTTGATGTTTCAGACAATTGACTCCAAAGCAAGAATCCCTTTGTCCGTTTGTATGTGGAGGGAGGGAAGAGCTGTCTCACTGGTTTACAGGTGCAGCAGTGACTCACCTTGATCTGGATGGGGAAGGAGTAGATGAGGTCGTCTGGGATGCCGTAGGAGTTTCCAGCAGCGTACACGCCCATGGAGATGAACTCACTCTGTCGGAGAGAAAAACAAAACCACAAAACAGACTCAGTCAGTCGGCAACAACACCACAGCAGATTCTGCAGCATTTCCACACCGCGGATGAGGCAGCTCTCGTCTGGAAATACACCTGAAATACACCTGAAGTACACCTGAAGTACACCTGAAGTACACCTGAAATACACCTGAAGTACACCTGAAGTACACCTGAAGTACACCTGAAGTACACCTGAAATACACCTGAAGTACACCTGAAGTACACCTGAAGTACACCTGAAGTACACCTGAAGTACACCTGAAGTACACCTGAAGTACACCTGAAGTACACCTGAAGTACACCTGAAGTACACCTGAAGTACACCTGAAGTACACCTGAAGTACACCTGAAGTACACCTGAAGTACACCTGAAGTACACCTGAAATACACCTGAAGTACACCTGAAGTACACCTGAAGTACACCTGAAGTACACCTGTTCTCAGGTACCGACATCAGAAACAGAGATCCGAGGCCCTGCTGTCATCGACGGAGGAAACTATCACAGCCAAGTCTTACTCATAATCATAGTTTGTAAAACATCCTGATTAAGCAGCCAAACGATGAATCAGTCAACATCTGTTGACTAAAAAACTAAGAAACCTTAAAGAAGAATCCGATAAACAGATAACAGAATAAAAGAAGATGGTTTTGGAAGTGGACTCAAGTGTAACATTTCTTGTTTGATTATTAGTGTTAGAGGTGGTGAATCTAAGTCTCTTTGCCTGAACGTTACACTATTTAAAGCCACAATAAATCAGCAGGCATTTTCCAGGTTGTTAATTGTTCTACATTCGTCTCCCCGTCCTCACTGACCTCCTTGGTGCCGAACCAGATGTCCCTCACGTGGTCGCAGATGGCCTTGGCGGCAGACATGGCGCTGGACAGCTTCCTGGCCTTGATGACGGCGGCGCCGCGCTGCTGGACTGTCTGCAGGAGGAAGAGGAAGAGGAAGAAAGGCTTTAAGAGGAGGACTGGAAATGCAACTGTGAAGGAAAAACTAAACCAATGGAGGCAAATGACTCAAAATCCAGAAATCATTTGTTCCCTCGTGTGATCGCTCACTCACAGAGATGAAGTCTCCTCGCAGCCAGGCCTCGTCCTTCACGGCGTCGTAGGCGGCCATCTCGGTGCCCTGGGTGTTGACCTTGGCGTGGTGGACGTCGGGGTACTGGGTGGAGGAGTGGTTCCCCCAGATGATGACGTTCTTCACCTTGTCGGAGGACACGCCGCAACGCATCGCCACCTGCAGGTGGAACACAGAGCAGCATGATTACCTGCTTCCAGAGATCTGAGCCAACGTTAGTCCCAACATTTGGTCCTTTCATGGCCGGCCGGTCAATAATCTGTCTGACACTCATTTCTGCTGTAGCCGTTAGCGTTGTCATTAACACACTCCTCGCCCTGGACCTCAAACTTTCATCTGATGCCCCCAAAAATAGTTATTTAAATCATTACATTAACATCATAAACTGTTGACTTGAACTAACGACGGTCAGTCAAAGACATCTTTTTCTGCGAGTCCAATCTTTGATACAGACACACAGTTTTATCTCCTGATATTGTTTCAGATTAAATTTGATTGACATCGTGGGTTACGTGATTAACTGTTCATTATGTTGTCCGTCTACTTTTACAAGGACAAACTGTAGTTTTAGATCTTGACAGTGAGAACATGTTTTCTGGCCCTCACTTCTCTAACAGGGCGACCTGAGGCAGAATAAGCTTCATGTGTTACCGTGTTGCCCTGAACGTAGGACACGATAAATAAAATATTAAAGATCAATATTCAGGCAAAGACAGCATAAACAGACACAAAGGAAATAAACTCAGTGGAAATGAGAAGGAGTCGGGAGAGAGTGAGAGTCCCTGACGACGACCGTCTTCTCCTCGTTTCAACAGAAAGGAGTTTCAAAGCGTTTCCAACTCAAAAAGTCTCCAGCTGAAAAACAGCTGTTGGAAACGGGGCGCAGGTCGTCTGGTAATCAGGTTCGTCCTGTTTTAGAGTCAGAGAGGTTCTGGAGGTGAAGATCCTCAGGAGGCCTGAAAGTTTAGGAGTCTAATCATCTGACTGAGAGTCCAGCAGTCCTTTTCTTTCTCTCAGGCTCCTCCTCCTCCTCTTCACCTCCCTCCTCACCTCTCCCCTCCTCCTCCTCACCTCCCCCCCTCTCTCCTCCTCCTTGTAGCAATGTAAATAAACAATTTCCTCACAATCCCGTTCCTTCAGAGGGAAATTTCACTGTGAGGAGCAGCTCAGGTCTCCTTTCATCAGAGAAGGTCTATACCTCCGTACTGAACAGCCCTCAGTAGTGTGTGTGTGTGTGTGTGTGTGTGTGTGTGTGTGTGTGTGTGTGTGTGTGTGTGTGTGTGTGTGTGTGTACCTGGGAGCAGGCTCTGTTGTGGTCCAGGCGGGTCAGACAGGAGAAGTTCTCTTTGGGGATGGATGGAGCGGACTTGGAGGCGATCAGACAGTTGGTGTTTGCCGGGTTTCCAACAACCACAACCTGAAAGACATGTGAGTGAAACAGCTTCATGAGACGGGCAGCGTCTCAGCTCCATCAGCCATCACACGGTCAGACAGACAGTCAGTCAGATAGACAGTTAGTCAGACAATCAGACAGACAGGCAGACAGACAGACAGCGCCCTCCTCAGGGACGTATTAGTCTGTTTAAGAAAGCCTGTTTTGATGTAGAAGTTCATCTGAAGGCAGTAAAACCTGCAGCTGCTCTTTTAAAAGCTGTGTTTTTCCAGACTTCTGCTGTGCTTTGTTTCATACGTGACCTCAGACCTGAACCCCTAAAAACACAGTTTATCTCAAAACGCTCTTCTGACCAATTTCCCCACAAATCCTCACTGGAAGTGACAAACAGACATTTCGGGGGATTCTGGACGAAGACACAAAAAATTCACGTCCGTGTTCGTCTTCTTTGTTTCTCGTTGATGTGTCGTCACTCGTCAGAAACCGTGAATGGCAACATGGAAATGTGTTTTGACAGATTGAGTTGGATTGAGAAGCGTTTGAAGGCTAAAATAATAATATTCCCATTATGAGATGCCGTCAGCCTTTCAGATTGTTTTGGGAAACGGGGCTCGTTCAAATCGGCAGGTTACATTTTGGATCTGCATATTTCCTGGTGACAGATTTGTGAAGTTCCACTGATAAACCTCGAGGCAAATCAAAGTTGATTTAAAAAGCCCAACAGTTGGCTGACTGGATAGAAAGTTCTGAATCCAACAATGAACATTCACGGTGTTCGTGCAGCGCTGATCTGGGTTTGACGCTCCGTCATCGTCACCTCTCCATCCACTCTGGAAATCCCACTGAGCCGTCTCCAACAATAACATCTGAACATATTCAACCTGGTCTTGATGTGCATGAAATGCCTCGTGGTAAAAAACAACAACACTCGTAGCTCAGCCTGCTTCTGACTGCTCACTTTTCTTACTTCTAACTTTATCCAGGATCTCACAAACAACACGGAAAATAAATCAAATTACACAAGTTTAACAATCGCTATATCCAAACATGAATTATCAACAGTTAATCCACCAATAAAACACGATCATCATGATAATATGTGTCTCGTTGTAGAGACACATATTACAGCTGATCACAGATCTATTATATGATACAGGGGGATACTTGGAGTTTGTGTTTTATAATTTGAGCTGCTGAAGCTACTGAAAGCAAAAAGCAAAAGATTTTGATGTGATGTGATTTGATTTGATTTGATGCTGGATTCACCTCAAAAAGTAATAAAGAAAAAGAAAATGTGAGAAAAATGATTTTTCCTGTAGTTCCAGCTGGTGGAGTTTCAATCAGCCACTTTTACCATTTTACAGATCAACTGTGGAGGAGAAAATGATGTTTTATTTCCTGAAAGTTTATTTTCCTAATGTGTTTGGTGCAGGACTGACTACCTAAAAGGCCCCACAGTGTTCACACCAGGCTGTTTTCTTTTCTCCTTGTGAAACGCTGACCTTTGACCTCAGGCTCCACCTCTTTCACCCTCCACTCACCCTGGGCCTCACGGGGCTCCCTGCTGACCTCCATGTTATGAACTCACACGCTAACACACACGGTGGAAGTGTTTGAGGACGAATCGTGAGCTTTCGAACAGCAGAGAATCGGCTGACTTTGTTGAGGAAAAGAGGCCGTGTCAGCACTTTCATTTCCTGTGTGCATCAGCTGCAACTGGCTTCTTTTAAAAATCACTATTAGCAGCTAAAACCGTGAAACAATAACCCCGTAGTACGTTGATTTCTGACTGATATAGAGTCACGATTTGATGTGGGACAAGCTCTTCAACAACTACACGCCTCGAATGAAATGCAACGTGACCAGATAAAAAACGAGTGAAGTGTCACCTTGACGGTCTTCTTGGCGTACTTGTCCAGGGCGGATCCCTGCGCCTTAAAGATGGCCACGTTGGCCTTCAGCAGGTCCTTCCTCTCCATGCCCTCCTTCCTGGGCATGGAGCCCACCAAGATGGCGGCGTCGATGTCCTTGAAGCCCACCTCCACCTTGTCGGTGGGGATGACCTCTGCGGGGGAGGAGCAGAGTTTTTATCATCATTATTGAAGATATTTATTTGGACTATTTACAGATGTCAACATGAATGTTTTCACGGTAATCTTGGATATTTATGATTAACCTGCTGAGAATGATCTGCTCAGAACAAAGGCCCGCTGGAACATATTGATAAGGACAACAGGATGTATTGGCACTGATGAACCATCCTCCTCTGCATCCACATTGTCTGCATGACTTCCTGTCAACTTCATGTTGTTTACGTTCACATACTCTTCAAATGAGATGCTTATTTCTGCTGTTTTTTCCTGTTTGCTCCCTTGATTCTGTGATCTTTACATCTCATCTTTGAAGGTAAACACGTTTCATTCACACTCTTCCTCTTGATGCAACAGGCTTCATCCCAGTGACTCCGCCCCCCTGATAAACTCCTGACACCTCAGCTGATACTGACCATAAGATGCGTTTGCTGACTGCTTGTTAGCCCGCTGCTATCAGACTGAACTGAACTTCAGCCGGAGGTTCACTCCTCCTCCCGGTCATTGTTGTCCCGCCACTGCTCTGATTGGCTGCTGTGGAACCTGAACCACCAGCCAACCAGGAGCCTTCTTTCAGACACTCCCTCCTCCTCCTCCTCCACCACACAGCAGCAGCAGAGAGGAGGCTTCAACACAGAGGTTAACAAGGACAAATAACACACACAGACACGCGCGCGCACACACACACACACACACACACACACACACACACACACACACACACACACACACACACGGCTCACCCCTGAGCAGCGGGAGGGCGCAGTCCTGCAGCTCCATGACGACTCCGTCCAGCACCGGCAGCATGGGGGGGATGTCGAGCAGGATCAAGATGATCGGCTGATGACAGGTCGGAGAACGGAGACGTCAGCATCACAGTCACATAATTAACAGGTGGTGACACCAGCGGTCAGCGCTGCTTTAACATCCAACACAAGGTCCTTTCAAGGACGTCCAACGTGTCTCCTGCCCACATGAGGGACTCATAAAGGTCTTGTTGTTAAAACAGCAGCACGTTAGTGGAAACAAGTTCTTCAAGTTTCACATAAACTCACTCAGTGAAATCAAATCTAAAATGAATAATCATCTCATTCTGACCACGCCTCAACAAAGCTACTTTTCTTTTCTAAAATATGTCCTTCCAAACCTCCGGAGCGGTTTCATGTGGAAGGTTTGCTTACAAATTTCTACAACTTTTTATGATCCTCATGTCAGTTTTTAATAAATGCATTTCTATTGTGTGTTTTCAAGGCAATGAAACTCAAATTTGAACCCTTCTCATTAACCGTCTGATTTCTTTATTAAATCTGTTACGACGGATTAAGACGTTGTTTTTGTAATTTTACGGCACCATATATTAAACTGAAATATACATTGAAGAAAAAAACATCTTCAGTATTTCCAGACTTTTACTGACTATGATGTCACTATGTATTTACAGATAGGACCATTACCGAGTTTTACTGGACCTGTGTATGTTTTCACTCTTTTTCCTTAATTTTGGTCATTTGATACACACTGCGCACAACATAACATATGAACAGATTTTATGACCTTAATAATAAACTCCTGTTTCATAACATGCGAGTGTTTCCCACAGGTTGAGGATGTCCTTGTGGTGTTGGGCAGGACAGCGTGTGATCGACATGCACGCAGGCACTCAAGCAGCTCAGCGTGGGACAGTGTTATCCAGGTCATTTTCAGTGGCTTCAATTTACTGATGTTCAAGACCTCACATGCGCTGCCACACACTGGATGTAAAATGGTTCTGATCCAGAAGTGTCTTCAGCTGCAATACCCCCGAGTGCCACTAGAGGTCGGCTCCAAAAAGCCTCCGGCTCCATAAAGCCTCTGGTGGTTGCTGCTTGAGCGCTACTCAAACAAGTGTATGACCAAAAAGTAGTTAGTTTAAATACAGTGTAATGGAAATTGCTGGTAAACTAAACAAAACACACTACAGTCTCTGTTTTCCACCCAGAAGTGTCGTTGCTTGCATGGAAGCTCCTCCTCCTTTCTGCAGCCTACATGTTTTTTGTTTTTCAGGTACCAGTGAGAGGCTGAGAGCGCATCTCATTCGTCTTCCTCATGTTTTCAGCAAATTGTGATGCATTAACTAGTGAGGCATCTTGAAAAACGATGACCTCATCTCTCACTACGGGCTCTGATTGGCCGACACTGGTCCCAGGCCTTCAGCTGAGTTTTTCTTGTGAACTTTATGATTCCCTTTAATTCAGCCTGCATTACATCCACAAAGCACCTCTCACTTCAGCCTGGTCTTTTCTGGTTCTTTACGCTTTTACTGCTCTTCATATCTTTTAAAATGATTCAGTAGCTCCTGATAAAAGTTTCACATCTCTAGCTGAGCCTGATCCTCAGCGTCGATATGTTTTTTTTTAAATCATATATTCAGTTTTTGACAATACAATGACCCCTTTCTTCTTCTTCTTCCCTCCATCTTCTGATTGGTTCTCCATCTAAGCTGAAGACATGCCACCAGTAATGCATGTTCATTATTCATGGTAAGTCCGTTACGTAACAGTTCCACAGTGAACCTCCCAGCAGGCCGTGCAGCGATCCGGTTCAGGGGGAGAGGGGGCTCTGATGTTTCTGAAGATTATGTAATCAAAAGCTCAGGCCGAGTCTTACCTGGTCCTTCCCGAACACATCTCCCTTGGCGATGCTGTACAGCAGGGAGTAGGCGATCTGACCAGCAGCGCCGGTCACCACAACACGGATCGGTTCAGCCTGGAGGAACAGAAACAGGAGGGGTTCATGTGTGCCAATGACCCAGATAAATAAGCGGCAGTAACCACAACTGGTTGGAACAGTCTGCGTGTTTCTTTTCAAAGTAGAAAGCATATTAACAGATTGAACCCTGAAGCTGCTCGTCCACAAGGCCTGTATCACCAGACTCCATTCAGAAAACAGTGCAAACTACAATGACCTTGCATGCCACCAGGAGGAGGCGCATCAAATACATATGCATCAAATCAAATCAAGCAGCAGATAAACTTCCCCCATTGCTCTCCTCCTTTCTGACACACACACAACTCGATGGATGAAACGAGGCAAACTAGGAGGAATAAGTGCTTATCTGAAGTACGACACATGCTGCAGACAAGCCGGAAGAAAGGTTGTTTCCCGTTTATTCAGAAATCACCTTATATCACGTCCTAACTGGCTCAACTTGTCTTACGAGCCGGGACTCGTTAAACTGACGTGTTTGTGAGGCGAGGTTCGGTCTGATGGGGCTCCGGTGGCCGGCAGCAGACAGGACAGGACAGGACAGGACAACAGGACAACAGGACAGGACAACAGGACAGGCCGCGGACGTCACAGGACGCGGAAGCCACGCCACCGCAGCCCTTTTATTAAAATGGAGGCAGAAGTATTGATGTTCGGTCGTCCAGCTTCAACGTGATAATCAGATTTGCACCACCGGATGATATCGTTGCATCTTCCGACTTTCATTGAACCGCCGTTGCTGTTGGAAACAGCTCTGCCCTCTCCGGCGCAGACAGCCGCCATTAAACACGGGAAATAACCCTTCAGGGTTTAAAACGACGCTGCCGCCCTCTGCTCAATGTCAACCGCGCTGTTCAACCGTACCGGGGAAACGGTTCAACCGTACCGGGGAAACGGTTCAACCGTACCGGGGAAACGAGCCTCCGAGAAGAGGACGGACATGGGTGTATTTCCGTCTTTACAGTAAGCAGATGGTTCATCTTACCATCTCTGGAGCGGATGAAGACGCGCTGGCTGTGCTGCTCGGAGTCGGACTGGACGGAGGTCACCTCTATCCCTGTTGTAGTCGGGAGGGGAACCAGCGCGACCCGCTCACCGCGGGACTTGTAGTCGTCTTACGATGCCGATGCAGGCGTTGCTCCAGCCGTTTTGCTGCTAAGAACACATTCTCCCATAATGCACCGGTTCCCGTCAAACCACGCCCACCAATACCAAATACGGTAAACGATTTTTCTCAAAAGCGCCTTTTTTAAAAGAGCATCATCTGGGAGCTGTGGCGCCATCTGGTGGCCAGAAGCGGAACTGCATCACGTGTCATGCAGCGGTGACAGGTTTGACACGGATGTTGTTATTTACTGAATTGTAAAGAATTCAATGACTCTAAATGTTTCTCCAGATGTTTATGACTAATCTGACCACAAAAAAAGCCCAAATCGTAAAGTATCAACCTCAAAAAAAGAAGGAAAACCCTTGAAAAGTCCTCAAAAACCACACATTACTGAAGAATCCACTTTTAAGGACCTAAAGAAACCCTGAAAAACTCATCGGTGTCACGTGACAGGTATCAACACCCACAGGACCTTTTCACCCCCCACGGCTCCTGAAACTCCCTCAACAACCTCCTGAAGAACATTCTCCAAGGATACTCAGTGGAACCACTGGAGCCACACCGAAACCCAGAAACAAGCCTTGTGAATATTCAAATGACCTGAAATATAAATGGGCAATCCTTCTTCTGAAGAAAGCCTCTCCCAGAAATCTCCTTAAAAACTTGTGAAATGAAGAACCGACATTAACCCCCCCCCCCACCCCCACCCCAAAACAACCCCCAACAACAGTTACAGGAAGTGATGCTTCTTAAGGACCTCGTCATGAAATATATAACAATTACAGGAATTTAATTTAGTTTCATCTAAATATCTGGCAGATTGATTTGGACACAAAAAACTTTTTTCTGGGGGAATTCGGACTCTCATGTCCAAATCCTCCCGTTACCACGGTGATTGATTCCTGACTTCTGCTGCAGTCGAGGTAAATGTTGTTTTAAAGCACTAAAATCTGCATTCTTTGTTGAGCAGCTGCGTGTTTGAAGAGTCCAAAGGAGAGGGGAACAACATTTACAGACAACTCTCTGGATTCATCTGGATGATTGGTTTTTTTGTTTTAAATCAGGGTCAAAGGTGAAAGGTCAGCGAAGTGACGTTCACTCCCCCAGACATACAGGAAGTCACCGGGTTCAGTTGCCAGCTCCTTAAGTTCCCTGTCGGCAGGTCACCTGCAGGAGGTAAGTCTTCCCAGAGCTGTCTGATCTGCCGATGGACAGTCAGGAGGTCAGAGGTCAAAGACACAATTTGACTGTATAATAAAACCTGCACAAGGACCACAGATACATGAATACTGGCCTACAGCTTGACGACCTCAACAACCGATAACCTTCACCGGTTATTATTTGATGTCACCTGATAAACGTAAGAAATTATTTGTTTGAAAAATACAAAAAGTATGTCAAGGACACCGGCGGCCATGTTGGATCTGTGTGGCTCAGTTTCCGGAGCTGAAGCGGTTCTGTGCTGCAGGAACTGACCGTGGTGCTGATAATCTGCAGACACGTGGAGCAGTACCGGAAACCCAGTAATTCAGCCTTCAAAATAAAAGCACAAACCTGCTGCTTTATTTGAAGATGGTGAAGAAAATATGGTGTTTCTGTTTTTTGTTTTTTTAAACATAAAACCAAAAACAGTTTTATTCATGTTTTTTTGTACTTCTTTACTTGAATGCAACTTTTTTTTTTATTGCATTAGTGAAAGTAGTTCAGTTTAAATAAACATGTAAACGATTTAATCTTGCTTAATTTTTATTTGTCAAAAATATTTTCAGGACTAATTAATTCCTTCTTTTTAATTTCTACCAGATCAACATCTTTGAACAATCAATGTACAACTGTATAAGTACAGTCATTTTAAAAGAAGAAAAGTATATGTACATTTTTATTCAAGCAAGTGTCCAACAAGCAGACACGATTACCTTTCTGAATAAAACTAGAATCTCTTTATTCATCATATTAGATTGCAATATGTTTTGCAGGTTTTGAACTCTAGCAGTATTTTTTAAAATTTTTGGAAAAACAGTGCAGTATAAAATCATGGTCATGCCAATCTATTCATTCCAATTATGGAAGGAAAAAAAGGGGAAAAAATACAAATAGATGAAAAGTTATGGAACAGATAGTCATGTTGAATCGTTATTATTAGACGATAAGTCAAAACCAAGATGGTAATTCAACACGTGCACCTCAAGTCATACATTTGAGATAAATTAGCAGACACAAGGTCAGATTTGGCACAGTAAGTCGAACATGAAATATTAAGTACATGTTTTAACTGATAAACATTATACTTTTTTACTGTAGTATTACTGCATCTTTCATTCCCAATAATTGATCACTTTGTCATTTTTCGGGCTTCTGCAGCAGTTGGAGGTTGTAGTGAGGGCCTCGCCCTTCCTCAACATAAACATGATCAACCTTCTACTGTAAGTCATTCCTTAATGCAGAGCAAAGGTTTGGAGAGTGTCTGTATTAAAACTATGATAATAATTACATTAAATAAATGTATATATTTAAATATATGTCAAATATAAACTTTTTAAAAATAATTCTGTACTTTGTAGTTTTTTATTACATTTTAATTTCTTAATATATTGACAATGTAATGTTTTACAAATATTCTATTTTCAAATATAATGCGTTAGGATTTTTAAGGTAGACTTGTTTAAAAAAAAAACTAAAAAAAAAAAGTTAATCCGAGGGCTTTTATTTTGAAGACACAGAGCGGATGTTGTTGTGTTTACGCTGCCTGACTTCCCCCCTGTCACTGCACGCTGCCAAAGCTGATGTGAGGAGATGACTCACTGAATTAATGATGACAGGGTCAGAAAAAGACGCTATTTGCCGAGTTGTTTCACTCCGACTCGACTCGGTGTCGAGAGTCCGGAGACCATTTTCACACCGAAAGTCGCGCGTGGGAACACGGCCGTCCCACACCTGTTCGGTCACCGCTGCAGCTTCAATAAACAACCACGAGATACCTGAAGAAACATGTACTAACGGGGGGGAGGGGGTTACCGTCAGGTCCACCGTTAACCGTGCACATGAAGGGCGCGCGGTCAGCTCCGTCGACGCACGTTCAACTCACCTGCGAGGACACCGCTCGCGCCACCAGGTACATGGAGGTCAGTAGCGTCAACATGGTCCCGCCGGCGTCCTGTTGTCCTCTTTGCAGCTGACGTCCTCTGGAGCAGAAATGGCGCCTCGACCCAACTCGGTACCGGGAGGAAAGACGGATAGAGAGAGACAGGTGGCGTCTCACGGAGGAAGAGAGGGAGACAGGCGGGTGCCGTACCTCCTGTCCCCGGGACCAACTCACTCCTCCACCCGCTACCGGTGCAGACGCACGCACGCACGCACGCACGCCGCAGTCCGTCTAGTCCCTTAATAAGATTTTGAGGACGCAAATAGCCTCCAGACCGGACTGCCAAAGCTTTGTGTGGTCAAAGGTGCAAAACAATAGCAACGCAGGAAGCTCCACCACCGTTAAAAGACATCGGGACACTTAGATAAAGTACAGTAGGTGACGTCACGGCAGGGGAACCAGACATCATGGCTGCTCTAAAATAAACAGGAGAACAGCGAGGAATAGAAGTGCAGGTGCTCCTCCACAACCGGGAGGCTGGAGAGGTCCTCTGAGTCAGGATTTGAACTCTTTATTGCAACGATGGTAAAATGGTCGGTACTTTGTCACTTCAGCACTCTCAGAGGTTATTTTACAGTTTGCTTCCCATTCATTCACTTACACAGACATTCAATTCAATTTCATTTCATTTATATAGCAGCACATTTCAGGGCACTTAACATAGTAAAGTCCTTATAAGATTACAGAGAGACACCCAACAATTCAACAAATCCCAAGTAAGAAACAACGTCCTTCAGCAGGAAGAAAAAGTGCTGTATTGAGTGACATTTTGGCCGTCGCCATCTTGACTTTTTTTTGTTGGAGCCATAAAGTGACCATATTTGGAGGACTGTGGAGGAGGGGTGGAGCTTGGATTTGGGTTCCCTTTAAGGCCTAATATCTAATTAATTATGGAATTATTTTCAGAAGGTGCACCAGAACACTGATGACTGGAAGTCAGCAACTGACACCATAATGACTGGCAGAAAAAAAGTTCCTGACTTCGTATCTGGTGAGAGAAGGTGATGCTTTTTGAATAGGAGTCTTATTAAATTGAGATTTTTTTTTGGAGCCAGCCCCTCGTGGCCGTCAGTGGTATTGCACTTTAAGGCACTTCCGCATTGGCTTTACTTTTCAGACTTGGAGAGTACATTCATTTTTACATACAACAACAAACAGTGCACTGACACTCAAGTGGCAGTGCTCTCTAATAATAAATCAGGTGATGTTGTCATGGGAACATGGGATGTATTCAGGGAGCTGCTGTTACAGGCCTCAAACATGAGTCGCCAGTAAGGAGAAGATACGTTTTGTACAGGAAGTCAGAGAAAAGAGACGTTCAGGCTGTTCTCCGTCTTTATTAAACAGAATATTATCTTTTCATTTGAACAAACTCTTATAACAAAATCACACAACCGACACAGCTTGAGGGCTCACGTGCTAACCCGCCGGAATAATACAATTAACAATCTACACATTCACTTACAAAATATGAAAAACAAGATATAAACAACATTCCTCGGGCTTAACTGACATGAACAAAACACAGTCTCAACTCATTCACAGTATCAGCATGGCAACACGACCAGAATGAACAACTTTCAACATTTAAATAACTTCAGGAAACCAATTTTTTATTTAGAAGCTAAACTGCAGTAAGGTTACACATCAAGGAGCTTCAGCAGGGGTAAAAGAAAACGTAGATAGGACAGATAAGTTCCTAAACCGGACCAAACCAACTGTTTACGACAGGAAACTTTGCCAAACAACATAGAGAAGACTTTTAAAATACTTAAAAATGCATTGTGATAATATGACAATCATTACTAACCTGTTTTGTGCAGGAAACATGAGAAAAGAGACGTTAGGTGTGTTTTCTTCACAGGCTGTTCTCTGAGGACCGGAAGTCCAACTCCTGCTCACCTGAGCAGACTCCCCCTTGTGTCGCAATTGAGTAACTGCACCTTCAGAGTGACAGTTTAAAATCACTAACAATGCATTAAACGTGGGCCTTTTTTCAATAATAATGACAAAAACTACTTAACAATTGTGACCATATAGTTGCAGGCGTCACAATGCCACTTAGTCTTGCTGCTAATTTGTGCTAACCACTCTCGGTAATGCAAATAAGATATTCCCATTTTCCCCAAAAAAAGCATTTTATCCCCCACTATGATATATAACAGAGACGTCAATCAACCCTGAACCTCCACAAGTCAGGTTCTGTCTGAGGTACTGAGATGATGTGAAAGTCTCTGAAAATCAAACACAAGTCGTTGAGGTCACGTTAAAGTCACGGAGGTCAAATAAAAGTCAATGAGGTCATGTCCGAGTCACTAAAGTCATTTCTGGGTCACTGAAGTCTGGTGATGTATAAATCAGAGGTCACGTGATGTATAAATCACTGAGGTCACGTGATGTATAAATCAGAGGTCACGTGATGTATAAATCAGAGGTCACGTGATGTATAAATCACTGAGGTCACGTGATGTATAAATCAGAGGTCACATGATGTATAAATCAGAGGTCACGTGATGTATAAATCACTGAGGTCACGTGATGTATAAATCACTGAAGTCATGTGATGTATAAATCAGAGGTCACGTGATGTATAAATCTGAGGTCACGTGATGTATAAATCACTGAGGTCACGTGATGTATAAATTACTGAAGTCATGTGATGTATAAATCACTGAGGTCACGTGATGTATAAATCACTGAAGTCATGTGATGTATAAATTACTGAGGTCACATGATGTATAAATCACTGAAGTCATGTGATGTATAAATTACTGAGGTCACGTGATGTATAAATCACTGAA
This sequence comes from Brachyistius frenatus, assembly GCF_029030835.1. Classification (NCBI taxonomy): domain Eukaryota; kingdom Metazoa; phylum Chordata; class Actinopteri; family Embiotocidae; genus Brachyistius; species Brachyistius frenatus. Next base: position 156,833 of record NW_027210998.1, on the reverse strand, counting down.
GTCACGTGATGTATAAATCAGAGGTCACATGATGTATAAATCACTGAAGTCATGTGATGTATAAATCAGGTCACGTGATGTATAAATCTGAGGTCATGCGATGTATAAATCTGAGGTCATGTGATGTATAAATCACTGAGGTCACGTGATGTATAAATCTGAGGTCACGTGACGTATAAATCACTGAAGTCACGTGATGTATAAATCACTGAAGTCACGTGATGTATAAATCACTGAAGTCATGTGATGTATAAATCTGAGGTCACGTGATGTATAAATCACTGAAGTCACGTGATGTATAAATCACTGAAGTCATGTGATGTATAAATCACTGAAGTCATGTGATGTATAAATCACTGAGGTCACATGATGTATAAATCTGAAGTCACGTGATGTATAAATCACTGAAGTCATGTGATGTATAAATCACTGAAGTCATGTGATGTATAAATCACTGAGGTCACATGATGTATAAATCACTGAGGTCACATGATGTATAAATCACTGAAGTCACGTGATGTATAAATCACCAAAGTCATGTGATGTATAAATTACTGAGGTCACGTGATGTATAAATCACTGAAGTCACGTGATGTATAAATCACCGAAGTCATGTGATGTATAAATCACTGAGGTCACGTGATGTATAAATCACTGAAGTCATGTGATGTATAAATCAGAGGTCACGTGATGTATAAATCTGAGGTCACGTGATGTATAAATCACTGAAGTCACGTGATGTATAAATCACCGAAGTCATGTGATGTATAAATCACTGAAGTCATGTGATGTATAAATCTGAGGTCACGTGACGTATAAATCACTGAAGTCACGTGATGTATAAATCACTGAAGTCATGTGATGTATAAATCTGAGGTCACGTGACGTATAAATCACTGAAGTCACGTGATGTATAAATCACTGAAGTCATGTGATGTATAAATCACTGAGGTCACATGATGTATAAATCACTGAGGTCACGTGATGTATAAATCACTGAAGTCATGTGATGTATAAATCACTGAAGTCACGTGATGTATAAATCACTGAAGTCATGTGATGTATAAATCACTGAAGTCATGTGATGTATAAATCACTGAGGTCACATGATGTATAAATCTGAAGTCACGTGATGTATAAATCACTGAAGTCATGTGATGTTTTCCTACAGTTGTAAATTAGCCTTTTTTTTTATCATTACTTTTAAAACATGCAAATGTAGTTATTAAACCAAAGAAAATGTCATTGTCAAAATAACTCATTAAAGACTCTTGACTGGAGCAGCAGAGTGATTTCCTTTGTTTACCTCACAGGTGTTCAGATGTATTTCATGTTTGTCCAAATTCTTTGTCAACGTAAAACTTTCAGGGCGAGAAACTACAATAAATTCATGGAGTCATCCGGTAGTTACTTATTGCAGTTCACTTTGTTTTACTGTTGTCTTGCTCCTATTCTGATTCTCGCCAGCAGAGGGCGCTACGTGCATTAACATTGATTTTAGAAAAGGAGCTTCCTTCTTTTCGGAGGTAAATGTTGGCAGGCAGTTTGTGTTCAAAGGTTGGTTTTATAGTTCTCATGCATATCCACAGATTAATGCATCTCTTCCTGATGCAGAAATGCTTTTTTGTTTTTAGCAACAACGGAAGTAACTTTTTAAAACACAGATTATTTAGCTCAGTTTCTTTTGGACAGCTGAAGTGTGCTTTGTTTCTTATTTTCTGTAATTGAAGCTGTTGTTTTATTTTTTAGGTTCATGAAAGATACAAGCAGCGTGATGTGAAAATAAATCCCTGTTGATGCAGAATATGACATTACCATGAAATGTTTACCTTTATTATACAGAGGGGGGTAAATATATAATATAATATAATATAATATCATATCATATAATATAATATAATATAATATAATATAATATAATATAATATAATATAATATAATATAATATAATATAATATAATATAATATAATATAATATAATATAAGGGAATATTACATTTAGTGTCTCTCAGTCAGTGTTGCTGAATGTTTTATTGGCAGGATTTTTGAGACTTGACATTACAGTTTTAACAATAACCAGTGCCTTGTAATTTTGTCATAAATGTATATATGTAAATGCAAATGTAAATTTATTATTTATCATTTTGTAACCATCCAAAAACGAACTAATTGACACACAGTCTGACAAAACACTGCTTTCCAAACACTCATCAGAGTAAACCAAATGATAACGAAATGTAAAGAAACCTATTTGGATCATTAGTAAGAAGAAACAAAAACCAAATTAAATTAGAATATTATCTATCCCTAAAAAGAGATTATAAATTGGTAGAATATCTCTCTACTGCCAGAGATTGAACTGGAGACTGATCATAACTAAGTACAGGCTCAGTGACCACAAATGAATAAGGAAGGCAACAAATCATGGCAACTAAAAGAAAAAACAAACGGTGTGTCGTCAGTGTTTGACAGGTGAGGCTGAGAAAGGCACGAACTTCATCCTGCAAAGTAAAACATTCAATAAAGAACATTTACATTAACGAGTTCATGTCATGAATTATGTTTTTACATGAATCTCACCAGAAAATGTTGTCAGTAAAGATTTATTTTTCTACTTGTGTAGAGGAGATTGTGTAGAATCTGTTGATATCTGAACCAAGTTAGTGGGAAACTGTATGACTCAGCAGTTTGAAAAAATATCTGAATGGATGACTCCGGGTGTCCGGGGGCCCAAACCAGGGACTCACACTCAGGACACACGGCCCTGGGATGTGTGATAATAACTTGGCTGTTAGCTAGGTGTTGGAGACAGCATAGAGATGAGCTGTGATTTCAAAACTGGACGAGTTGAAAGAGCTTTGTCGTACAGAGGAACGCCGGGTATCGTCAGAAAGGGTACGTTCTGCTTTTTATTGGGATATACAGCACGTTGTGAAGCGATCAGGACTTCAGGAATTATTCAATAAAAAGTAGTGTGTGTGGAGACGGACGCAGAGCCACATGCAGAGCGTAACAATGATTAAATCTGATGCGACTTCAAAGTCGATTTTCTCTGCAACGGTTTGAGTTATTGACATTGTTGGAAAGATCAAGCCGTGCGGTTTCATGGGAGAGACGCAGCAGCTCTGTGAAAAGACAAAACAAAACGAAAAACCTGCTTTCTGCTTCTTTGTCTGCCTTGACTTGACATGACTTTAACCAATGGGGCTGGGTTTAAACCCAGAACATCACGGTTCTTGCAGGACTTCTCCAACATGGGTGGTCCCACCGGGAATCGAACCTGGAACACTGTCAGGTGTTCAGCGCCCGGCTCCTCCAACACCAGCTCTCAGTACACCGGTGATCGGGTTGAACATGATGTAAACAGGCCTGTGAGTGAGAAATAATGCTGGCGATGACGTCCCTGCTCGAGTCCCGGCGGTGACTCGTCTGACCGTGAGGTGAAGTTTGAAATTCCTTCACGCAGTCGTCGCCGGAACGGACAATGTATGAGTAAGGCCGCCTCGAGTGATTTACACAGCAGGTCCTGACCTGCCAGTCACTCAGTCAGTCAATTAGAGTTCACATCCTGGACTGTAGAAATCAAAACAACCTCCATGTTCTTGTAATTATGGTTGGAGGTTAAAATCCTTCTTGGAGCTGAGGCAGCAGTTTTTCATGTTGCTGCCATGCTGTGAGTCTGTGTCTGTCTGCAGGACGTCAATTTTGTCCACACAGCAAATGCACCAACTACTCATGTGAAATTAAAGTAAACTGGCCGCTTCTTTCATCTCTCATTCTCGTTAAGCAGCTGCATATAGGCTTTTCTCTTTTTAACGGGACAAACAAAGCAGCTCCACTTCTTCTTGTCAGGCGGTCGCCATGGTGTCTTCTGGTGTGTTGGAGTGGATCATGTCTGCATACAGCCTCGTCGTGGTACATACAGAAGGGGAACATGTCTTTCTCCAGGGTCCTATGTTCCCCGGTTCACCTCGACCCATAACTCACAATAGCACATTATATTACATGACTAAAGCTGGGCAACTTCTTTTAAAGCTCCCATCATGTGTTATACTGAGCTATGACCCTGGAAACAGGAATGAATGTGTATAGAACCACATGAAAGTCCTCTATTTGGAGTCAGAGCCCACAGAAATCATAAACTGGCCTTAAAGCTCTATGAGGTTTATAGAACATTAAAATAAAGAAGAAAAATAGATGTTTAGGTCTTCATTAAAACCAGGAGACAAAAGTAGGAAACTATCATTTTCTAAACCAAAAACGGGTAAAGATTATGTGACTGTTTTACAAAAAAAGACAACTGAATAATATTTCTTCTTTTTCCAGGTTAAAGGTCAATTTGATTCCAGTAGCGCTAACCTAACCAACATAGAAGCAGCATGAGAAAGGATTAGAAACACAAAGTCACAAACTAAATGTTGCTGGGAGTTATTTGCATAAGATTGTTTATATAAAATACTGAATTTTAATTCAATTATATATATACACCTAATGGCATTATAGTGAGAAACCAAAAATTCTACAATTCCCATATATACATGTATGTATATATATACATATAGGTGGTTGATATATACACACACAGGGTAACTTGGAGAGGATCTGTGTCTGAACCTTGTCCTCTCACTACTGGTGTCCCTCAAGGCTCCGTCCCGGGTCCCCTCCTCTTCTCTCTGTACACCGACTCTCTCGGCTCTGTCCTTCACTCGCATGTCTTTTCCTACCACAGCTATGCTGATGACACCCAACTGATCCTCTCTTTTCCAGATCTGAAACACAGGTAGCAGCATGAATCTCTGTCTGTCTGACCGACATCTCTCAGTGGATGTCCTCACACCACCTGGAAATCAACCTCCACAAGACCGACCTGCTCTTCCTTCCAGAGAAAGACTCTCCCACCCTCGACCTGACTACTACCTTCAACAACTCTGTTATCCCGACCCTGACTGATAAGAACCTCGGAGACACTCCACAGTCAACTCTCTCTTACTGCCAACATCACTGCAACAACACGTTCCTGTAGATACATGCTGCACAACATCAGGAGAATACGTCCTCTTCTCACTCAGAAGGAGATCCAGGCTCTGGTCCAGGTTCTGGTCCAGGCTCTGGTCCAGGTTCTGGTCCAGGCTCTGGTCCAGGCTCTGGTCATCTCACGTCTGGACTACTGTAACTCCCTCCTGGCAGGTCTACCTGTTAGTGCCATCCGACCTCTGCAGCTCATCCAGAATGCAGCAGCTCGACTGGTCTTTAACCTCCCGAAATACACTCACACTACTCCGCTCCTCCTCCTCCTCCTCCTCCTCCTGCTGCTCCTCCTCCTCCTCCTTCTCCTCTTCCTCCTCTGCTCCCTTCACTGGTTACCAGTAGCCGCCCGCACCGTTTCCAAACATTGGTACTTGCGTACCGTGCTGTGAACAGATCGGGTCCAGTCTACATCCAGGACATGGTCCAACCCTACATCCCAACCCGTTCACTCCTCTCCTCCTCCTCCTCCTCCTCCTTTTACCTTGAACAGGAGAACTTTAGTATCTTAAAATAGAACTTACTGATAGAACTTTGTGGTTTGGCTTTCTGGAAGAAATTATATTTTCTTGATTCTTGTTGTTCTGGTTTGAACCCTTATGGTTGAAATGAACTTATGGTAAGTCGCTTTGGATAAAAGAGTCAGATAAATGAAATGTAATGTAATGTAAAGATATATATATATATATATGCCAGCCCCAAGCACTCCTAGAAGGAAAAAGAAAATCAAACTTAACTCAAGTGCAATATTATGGGAATTCAATTCTTGGGGGAAAAAACAAAAGCAGTTTAGTTAAAAAAAAAACAGGGAAATTAACACCAACAAAAGTGCTCTAACTAAACAATACCACAGAAATAAAGAAACACAGAACAGCTACCGATCACTGGCCATCTCAATGTAGCACTCAGGCACCAGAAGGGAAAAGCAGGCTGACAGCAGCTCATCTGGTGCTGTCAGCTTTTATACCCGGCCTAATGGCTGATCCAGGAAGTAGGAGGTGCCAAGTCCTGTCTGAACCTACAGCAGCTCAGGAGGGACATTTCCTCAGTAGCTACAGGACAAACTCCACACAGAAAGGCCCCCGGCCGAGGTTCGAACCCACAACCTACCTGTGAGGCTCACCGCTGCACTGCTGTGCCCAACACCAGCAAAAACTGGAAAAGCAAATCATATTATTCTGAGTTCATATATTATTGATTGCAGTGCGAGAAATGTGCTCTCAAAACTGTTTTATTTTATTTTTTATTACACAATAAAGACTCAACAATACCTTCATAATTCCTGAGCAGGGAACGGACGTACAGATGGATGGAGCCTGAAACACCTCCGGCCAATCAGAGGAGGCACGCTGAGTCAGCTGTGTGTTCTGCACATGAAGGCTGCACGCTGGAAATATTAATCATCAGCTGGTGTTGACGAGCGTCTCTTTTCCACTTCGGCCGTCTCTCCAGGTTTGACAGCTGACGCGTAAACAAAGTGCTGCGGCGTGGAGGCCCGGCCCGGTCCGGCCGGCCCGGTCCGGCCCGGCCCGGCCCGCTCACCACAGCCCTCATTACTCCACATTGTCTGTCCTCCCTGCCCCCGCTTTACCTGTCAGTCACAGACAGATGCCTGAGGACGGGGATGACGCCCACGCACACACAGGTACGACACACACACACACACACACACACACACACACACACACACACACACACACACACACACACACACACACACACACACACACACACGACACACACACACACACACACACACACACACACACACACGACACACACACACCCGACACACACAGGTACGACACACACACACATCCGACACACACACACCTGACACACACAGGTACGACACACACAGGTACGACACACACACACCCGACACACACAGGTACGACACACACAGACACACACACACACACACACACACACACGACACACACAGGTACGACACACACAGGTACGACACACACACACACGACACACACAGGTACGACACACACGACACACACACACACACACACACACACGACACACACAGGTACGACACACACACACACACACACACACACAGGTACGACACACACAGGTACGACACACACACACACACACACACACACGACACACACACGACACACACACACACACACACCCGACACACATAGGTACGACACACACACACCCGACACACACAGGTACGACACACACGACACACACACACACACACGACACACACAGGTACGACACACACACACACACACACACCCGACACACACAGGTACGACACACACACACACACACACACACACACACACACACACACACACACACACACACACACACACACACACACACACACACACACACACACACACACACACACACACACACAGGTACACACACACACACACACACACACAAACCTTTAGCGTTACATGATGAATTGGAGGTATTTTGCAGTCAGACTTAAACATAGTTGAAAATCAGGAATAAATCATGTTCCAGTGTTTGGAAATCATCTCTTTTCTCCCGAATGATTTCACGTATCAAAACAGCCGTGTGTTTGGATGACGTGTGGATGGCAGGTGGACAAATGGAAGCACTTCAGCACCAGACCGCAAGCACCTGTTTTTGGCTCGTTACGTAATTGGGAAAACAATAGTGAAGTCTTTAAATGTATTTCCTTGAAGACAGTAGAGACAAACCCACAGTCCACAGTCCACAGTCCACAGTCCCATACTGAGATGAAACAGAAGAATTTGTAACAGGACGCATGACTGACATAAATAAATAATTTGCTCAATTTCAATTAGAAAAGAAAGTTACGCCTGCTGTCACACAAACAGCAGCAAAGACAAGACGTTGTGCACCGGATTACTGGAGTCCTGTCGCTCTCATCATTCTGCATTTGATATATTTAATAAGGTTGTACAGGTGTTAAATTATAACACGTATTGTTTCAGTCAGTCTGAAGGAGCATTCGCTGCAGGAGTGACTCGTGTTGCGTTCACTGCCCCGTTCTGTCACTTCCCTGTCAGCGCAGTTACACACATGCAGAGAGAAACACGCTATAACATATATACAGCAAGTTTACAGCACACTCAATACTGAATGCTGATGTTGCAAATTAATTCAGACAGTTCAGAAATCATTTTGCAGCCGGCCTTGACAGTAAATCTATTTTTTACAATCCTACCCAGTACGACCACTTTACGTCAGCTGACTACAAAAAGTACAAAAAATGATTTGGGAAAAAACCTGAATTGTTCTGTTTTGACACATACTTTGTCAGATTGCATGAAAATAGAATTTCAGCTGCAAAAGAAATCTATTTGGAGAAATTTCAGAATTCAGAATTCAGCTTGCCTTCTCCAACAGCCCAGTTTCAGGACTTTTACTGCATGTCAAAATGAAACATAGACATGTTTGGCAGCTGTACAGCGATGTCGCTCAGGAAGACGTGCAGCTATGCTGCAGAACCAGACTCCATGGAGGGAAATAGGTGGTTGGTAATATTTCCCATGACCGTGAGCGTTGGTCGTAATTACAGCCGGCAGTGAAGCTGTTTTTCAGCACCTCGGATTGTCAGGACAGGAGGAATGTGGGGAATGCGGTTTTCTGCCTGTCGAGGTGGATATGAGCTTTCATCGGCCCTCCGCTGAACTTATAAGGACAAACGAGTCCATTCGGTGGTCTGAACCGACTGAGACCATTTCCAAATTCGGCTGGCGTCAGTGCTGCAGCTCGCCGCTTGTTTGTTATGTCTTGCGAACCAACGATGTGGGGATTAAGAATATTTTCAGGACCTCGCAGCGCCACAACAACGCAGACAGCAAAGAGGAAATGCGATTGGATCGGACTGATGTTTTTTTTCCAGTCGGTTTCCGGGTTGCTGCTGGTGGAAACAAGGGACACTGTGGGAGCTCCTCGTGACCTCAGGTTGAACCCAGCGTTGGTGATCTCACCTGCGATGGCCAGTTATCTCCTCCCCTTTGCGTGACTCAGATAACAGAGGCAGGTGGCCCGGGTGTCTCTAAGCCGCCTCCGCCTTCCTTCTCGCCCCTATAAACCCAACACCCGGCCGCCATTTTGGAGCCTCTCCGGGTAGTTACGAGGCACCTGCGGTATCTCGACCCGGTGGCGGTTGGCTTTGTTCATCCGCTCCTCGAGTCCGCCCTGCGAGCCGCATCCGTCGGCGGGTATCTCAGCGAGGGCCGACGTGTGCTCGGTCACATTCCTGTGGGGATTTGCGGAGCGGATCGGAGAAACTCATCTCAACCCGGGATTAAAACTCGGAGCCTGTTCAGATGCTCCGATAGCAACCGCTGGCTGCTTCCCTTCACTCGTCTTTTGTTTGTCATGGGAAAGTCGGGCTGATGGCAACAACACGGGCTGTTTGTTGAGAAACATGTCACTTACATTTGGGTACTGTAGACTACCCCCCCCCCCACACACACACACACACACACACCACCAACACCACCTCAAAAAAAAATTATCAGTGGAGCTAGAAAACCCGTCACTTAGCTCTGAAACCTTGTCAGAGTGCCAGCACTTGGCAACCCTTTGGGATAATTAGGACCAGTCACGCCCCCCCCCCCCCACACACACACACACACACTCCCCCCAATGCTCCCTGGCAACAATATCTGCGACGTCTCTGCTTCCTTCACTTCTCCTGCCAATCACACTTACACCACCATCTGCCTGGAACGGCACTGATAGAAAACGCCCCAAAGTGCTGGTGCCGGGCCAGAGACGCTCTCCGTGCGCTGATTAATGTTTAATGGGAAAATGACGAGTCTTCGTCTCGGTGACGCTCACCCTCCTCAGAGTCCGACAGATGAACACAACAACGTGAGGAATTCTCCGTCTGTCACCTCAGATCACATCACGGCGTCGGCCCGGGTCAGAGGGCCGAGTTCAAACACCTCATCGTGTAATAATGGCTCAAATCAGCATTATGACTTTAATCAACCTTTCTTCTCATACTGAGACGTAACAAAAATAGAAAGTGGGCAAAATTAAAGCATGTGAGAAGTCACAAATATTCACAGATTTCTTTTAATTTTCTTTATACTGTGGTAACTGTTCCTTTAATATTTATAAAGTGTAGCATCCCTTGTGTTTAGTGTTGGTGAAGGGAGCTTCAGAGGAAGAGTGGTTACATGATTTTCTTTTATTAATGTCACGCATCACCTTAATGTGTATTAATCCCTGGAAAAATATATTTCTCTGTTTGTGTATCTAGTGTTTCTATATCACAATATATTTTGATATTGCAGCATAACTTTAGCTGAACTATGAGTTATATTAATATCTCCCCCTGCATAGGCTATAAAACATCAAATGTATTGATATTTGGTCAGAGCTGACCAATATGTTGTTGATTGATATCAGTGAATCAGCCGATAAATAATGTCAGTACTTCTGTACTCCATTCAGGAACAGTACTTCCAGTACAAACCGTACTTTATCCACTAGAGACAAGTTTATTTCTACTATGTGACATGTAAGAAAAAAAATCGATCAACATTTTGTTTTGAGTTTTGTCTGAAATCCGGATGCTTTTTAAATTAATTTTATTTTTTGGACAAATACAGAAAGAAGCCAACTGAAATAAATGATGTTGAAGATAAAACCTCATAAATTCAGCTTTAAGATTTCCCTAAACTGATTAACGTAAACAGACAATATCAGGACCATCAAATGATGTTCAGATAATTAGTGTGGATGATTTTAACAGTTTATGAGAGGTGGATTCACATTTTTAAAACCATGTTTTCACCTTTTCTTCAGGAGTTACTGACTTTTATCCATTTGAAATTAAATCGACAACTCGATAAAATGTGCCAACAAACCGAAGGTGTCTTCATACGTCACCAATCGACTGCTCATGTTAAACAACGTTAGCGGAAGGAAAGTTTGGGCTGGAAATGTGGTTGTGGTTGTGGTTGTGGTTGTAGTTCTGGTTGTGGTTGTGGTTGTGGTTGTAGTTCTGGTTGTAGTTCTGGTTGTGGTTGTGGTTGTGGTTGTAGTTCTGGTTGTGGTTGTGGTTGTGGTTGTGGTTGTGGTTGTGGTTGTGGTTGTAGTTCTGGTTGTGGTTGTGGTTGTGGTTGTAGTTCTGGTTGTGGTTGTGGTTGTGGTTGTGGTTGTAGTTCTGGTTCTGGTTGTGGTTGTGGTTGTGGTTGTGGTTCTGGTCCTGGTCGTGGTCGTGGTCCTGGTCCTGGTCCTGGTCGTGGTCGTGGTCGTGGTTGTGGTTGTAGTTCTGGTTGTAGTTGTGGTTGTGGTTGTGGTTGTGGTTGTGGTCGTGGTCGTGGTCGTGGTTCTGGTTGTGGTTGTGGTTGTGGTTGTGGTTGTGGTTCTGGTTGTGGTTCTGGTCCTGGTCGTGGTCGTGGTCGTGGTCCTGGTCCTGGTCCTGGTCCTGGTCGTGGTCGTGGTCGTGGTTCTGGTTGTGGTTGTGGTTGTGGTTGTGGTTGTGGTTGTGGTTGTGGTTCTGGTCGTGGTCGTGGTCGTGGTCGTGGTTCTGGTTGTGGTTCTGGTTGTGGTTCTGGTCGTGGTCGTGGTCGTGGTTCTGGTTGTGGTTCTGGTCGTGGTCGTGGTCGTGGTCGTGGTTCTGTCACCAGGTTCAGAAGAGTCGATCTGTTGGTTACATAAGCTGCCTCAGTTCACGTTGTAAAACACTCCCTGTTGCACCACCTATTATTTGTCCTGTGTCACCTTAGCCTGGTCTAATCCCCCCTCCCCACCCTCCCCCACCCTCCCCCCACTCCCCACCGCCTCTCCTCCTCCTCCCCCTCCTCCCCCCCCCCCCAGCGGTGTCAGATTTTTGCATGACCGCCTCGCTCACCTTTCCTCTCCCCTGCGGATGAACTTTTCAACCCTTCAACTCTGCCCTCGTCCTCGGGGACAGGAGGACGAGTCCTGCAGGGCTTCACGTCTTTCTGTCTGGGCGTGACCTTTCAGAAGTATGTTGTCTCGCCCGCGTACCGACTCGCCCTCTCATCGTGTCACCTCTTGCCCGACTTGCGAGTCCTGCGGCCATGTTGGATAAAACCTCGACGCCTGACGAGGTGACCGACAGATGCGCCTTCTTTCAGCGTCAGCGACGCATCTGTGCACAGATTAGTGAAGAGTTCAGCCGTCTGTCAAACATTCCAGACACGTGTACCGACAGGACATCTGTCATCCGGTGGACACCTTCATCGTAAACACCGGCGTCGACCCATCTGCTTTTATTTTCTAGCATCTCTTCCAATATGCGGATAACGACTTGTTTGCATTGACAACTTGACAAGAGAAACACGGCTCATCCAAACAGATCGATCATTATATACTGACCCTTTCAGAAAGACTTTCAATTGGTCAGAAAAAGCTCCCGGTAAGTAACTAATCATTTATATTATAATGCCATAGTTATGTTCAACAAATAAACATGTTGTGAGTGAATGCATCTTCTGATAAACACATTTTAAACACACTTTAAAAAAGTTAAGAAAACCTGGAGTTTCAAGGCAAGTTAGGCAATTTTGAGTAATTTAGGAAACTTCATTTTGTTTTTATTTGATTAAGGTCAAGCATTGAGTTTATCCAACTAAATTTTTTTTTACTTTTGTTTGATTCCTTCTTTCTTCCAAATTATGGTACCATATTATTTTACATGATAACAACTCATAATTTTGACTTTTGCAAATTAAGTCAAAAATAAAGTTACCCAGATCTGACTGCTTGTTTTCAGTTTAGTTCCTTAAAAACGTTTCCCCCTCTGACAGCTTTTCTGTACTTTTAACATTGATAATCAGCTCACCGTTCTTCAGGATGACCACTACAACGCATAGAATAAAGATGGAGGAAGTGTATCACATAAGAAACTGTCTTCATCGTTGTTTGCAAAGGTTTTTTTTCTGATTTGAATAACATCAGCCTCAATCATGCAATTTTCTTCGTATGAAACAGAGGGATTTATGGGGAACTTTAACCTTAATGCAAGGCTAAATCTTAAAAAAACAACAACGTCATTTCAGGTAGATAAACAACATATATTAGTAATTTACTCCTAATTTTAACATCTGAAAATGATCACCAAAGGAAAAAGTTGTCTTTTCTGTTTTCCCCAAAGAAAGACAACAAGTCAACAGAAGCTTCTTGTTGGTGAAGTTCAGTTCTCAGATGATGTTTTCAGGACAAACTCACTTTCGTTGAAACGTGTACAACACACGCACTGTCTACATGTATGTGTCGGTGACGCATCAACACGACAAGCAGAACAACGGTCAAATGAAGACAACAAGACGTCAGACGGACAGTTTGAAGGTGAATTGACACGAACATGTTGTCAGTTGAGCAATTGATACAGAGTTGTTGGCACACTTTCAATATATACTCTCTCTCTCTCTCTCTATATATATATATATATACTGATAATTCTGCCAAGTGCTGGTTGATGTGAAATTACAATAATGTCTTGACCTCGAGGTGATTATAATTTGGCACTATATAATTAAATTGAATGAAAAATATTGTGTTTCTAAAACCTTACAATGTTTAATTGTTATTTATGCGAAAGACCACAAGTGACAGTTTTTACAGTGCAGATGCTGCAAACTCACATCAGCTGCATTAAAGTCAGAATGAATCCGGCTGTCTGAATATTTAAATATAATCAGGGAGGGTGGCGTTCAAAAATGTCAATGATGAACATAATTCATCAGCTGAAAAGCCCCTCAGTCGAATCACTGCACGTTTTATTGTTTGGCTGCTTGGAAAGACGTAAACTTTTACAAACCGAGTCTTGTTTCAGAACCTCCTCTCGACAAAAGAAACAGGTGATCGGACTCATGTCTGTTTACCAAAGCAAAGTTTGCTGAACTACTTGAGAAGCGGACTCGGTACAAACTCCTCGACTGTCGAGTGTGATTGTGTCTTCGGCCGACAGCGCTGCCTCCACAGTCGGGAGAGAGGAAGTTAGAACTGCCCTGTAACCAGAAAACACTCTTTTTATTAATGGGAATCAGAGTTGTCTCATCACAGGGAATTTACCGTTAGTTTTGTAAAACACGAGACTTGCTACGAGGTTGTTTTAGCAGTTTGGTGGACTTTACTGGATGAAGACACGAAGTGAATACATTTCTCACGATGGGAGCGAGCACGTCTAAAATTAGGAAAGAAAAGTCAAGGGTCAGTTGTTGACACTTGGGCACATAAAACCCAAAAGACTCCAGTGACTTCTCATGTGGAAAAGTATAATTTGCATGAACTGACTCCTTCATATTTGTTCATATATTCTTAAACAACCTGGCAGAACGGATAATGAAGAGCAAATAGTGACACGTTTCTGGTATAAATTTAATACAATGACAATCAGCAGCGTCAGTCCAACGTGAGTTTCTGTTCCTAGACGTGTCAGGTGTTTGATTTCGCTCCGGGGGAATCCGAAGGAGCCTGCTGGATTGCGGCGGTGTGTGTCGGCGGCGGCGAGTCTTGGCGCCGCTCTGTCCGCCCAACGCCACGTCGCCCCCTCGGGCTCCTCGCTCTTTTATTTCGCCTTTATTCATGTGCAAGAAATGAGCCCAAAAACCCCCCCGAGGGCCTAAAACAAAGAGGGAGAGAAGGAGTGAGAGTAAAGAACTGACGGGGAGAAATCAGAGATAAGAAGACAGAGAGAGAAAGGAAGGAAGGGACAGAGTAATTTAAAACTTGGAATTAGTGTGACGCAAATTGGGGCTAGATGTCAGGAGAGCAGCAACATGGCCACCAGCGAAAGCCTTTATATATATATATATACATATATATATAATATCTTTAAGCAGAGTTTTAAAGCTGTCTGAAACAAACGAGTTCATTTGATGTGGTCCAACGAAACTGAAAAGGAAACATTGTAAATAGCAGTTGTGAAAGGTAACGCTGAGAGGTGATAAAGAGGAGAGACGCAGTGAGTCACACAAATGAAGATATAGATGCACTTTTCTGAGCTTCTCCCCTTAAAGGCATCTAAAGTGTTTGCGCAATCAAAAAAGAAAAGTAGTCATGCCAAGAATGAAAAAAAAAGTGCTTGAGAAATTCAAATCGCGCTACTTTGCACATCTGGCCAATCATTACATCACATGGCATGACTGTCACTGGTGGGTGGAGCTCCCCGCTCTGACTGTGAGTGGGTGGAGCTACAGACGCTGAGCACACAAACAAACTTGGAGAGCTGCAGAATAACCTCACAAAGTTGTCCAGAAGAAAACGTACCAGGTGTGTGTGTTTCCATCCAATTGTGTACATTTCAGTATTCAAAAAAGAATCGATGAATTATTGCAACTGTTATACGAATATTAGGATTTGATTCGTGACAATAAGATGTTGTTGGAGCATTTTTGAGTCAAAGCTCCAAAGATGGAAAACTATGTGGAAAATATGACATTTCTGCGTGTTTCATGTAATAAAGTGAGAAAGGCCACCGTGTGCTCATCAGATCTGGTGTTTCCATCTCAGTGATGTCACATGCTTCATGTACGACATCATTTATTCAAAAAGTCTGTTGCTATCATCGACGCACCAACTTTTCCACCTCCGCCAAGCGATACGAGTTTTATTTTTTTGAGTTTTTGGTGTCTAATAACATTTAATAGCATTTCTCAAGCAAACGTAGTGAAGCCGGACTCCCCAACCAGGATCTGAACCCTGAGCTTCTTACAGGCACAAAAACTAACATACAATATACACCACAGGAGTTCAGGAACAGCTTCAACGGAAGCATTTTCTTCTACGATATTTTTTAAGCAAATCCTCATATTAATATTTCAACATTAAAAGTCTGATATTAATACTTAATATTCATGTGTTTACATAAATATAAGTATTAAGTGACATATTTAACAGTTGAAGAATGTGTTGGACAAACGGTATGATGGAGACTGTTGTTTCTGAAGGACGTCATACAAATCTTTGGCATTTTTGTACTAATTACTGTTACTTATTGATGTGCTGAACTTGTGGCAGGCTGACGCTGTCGCAGCCAATTTGTTGGCTTCGACTGAAAAAAACAAACTCTTCCTGAAGAGGACATGTAAAGTGGGAAACAAGCAGGATTTGCGACAATGACAAACAAACAAGCATGTGGTATTTCCAGGACTTTATTTTTCCTTTATGTTAACCCTCTGTGAGGTTCCACGCAGGTCGTCTCCCTCCCACAGCCGTGAGTCTCTGTACGTGTCCTGTGTCTGCACAATCAGAGAGAACAGGTTAGCAAAAAGAAATTAACCCCGTTTAATGGAGGCCAGATGGATGGATGAAAAGAAGAGAAGAAAGGAGGGAGGCAGGGTGAGGTGGAGACACGTTATGATCTCACTGCTCATCATAATGAATACATAAAGGCGTATATTGCAGCCCTCCGTGTCCCATCAGAGGTGGGGCATTACGGCGGCGGCGGTGCGTCTTTGTTCTTCCTCGCAGACGAGCGACGGTGAAAGCAATCTGTCCTGTAGCAGAGCTGCATCCAGCAGCCGAGCCCTGATAAGGAGACCCCCTGGCCTCCCCGCTAGTGTCTGGTCCGGCGGGCTTAGCGTCAGCTTTCTAATCCCCTCCAGAGAAGAAAAAAATGCTTTGATTATTTGCTGACCAATAAAGCCCAAACTGAGAGCAGAGGTGGCGTTTGTTTCAGGGGTTGGAGGGAAGGTGGAGGCTGTGATTGGCACATTTATTGGACGGCGTTTATCGCCTCTGGTGATCTGTACGGCTGCTTAATAATGTCCACTGAAATCAAGTGTAAAGGGTTTGTGCTTTTTGTTTCGCTCTTTTTCATTCTCTTTCTCTTTCTTCTCTTCTATCAGTGTAAAAACAACTACTTAAGAGGATGGAGGCCCTCTGAAAGGAGCTAATCTCGCGGTGTGGAGAGGCTCGGTTCAAAGGGCTACAAGGTGCCACTCAGGCTGCAGCGCTACAGCAGCTACATGCCAGGACGGCGGGTTCACTGTCCGGTCCAAATCTCAACCACAAATACCTAATTATGGCACACACACACACACACACACACACACACACACACACACACACACACACACACACACACACACACACACACACACACACACACACACACACACACACACTCCAGCCCCACAAACCTCATGCGTAAACCCTCGACAATGCAAATGAACCACGTAGGTTTGGGTGAGATAGCAGCCGGGCGTTAAGCTATGCAAAAATATTCACAATTCCAAGCGAGAGAATGAAAAGAAAAATAATAAGATATGAAACGTACAAAAAAATTATATTTTGCTTTGCTGGCTGTATATTTAGGCTGTCTGGAGTGTGCTGGGGATTTGTTACCGTCTATCACCTTTCCCTCCCTCCCCTTCCCTGCATCATCTTCCTCTAATTAAAGTGTTTGTTGTCACCCTCAGATCCGGGGTGTGAAATCAAGTTAGCAGTTTATGTAAGAGCCGTGGTGAAAATCAAACACTTTGTTCATCAGAAAGACAGGGACTTCAATCACTCCAAGCTGGGATATATGTTCCCATTGTTGACTTTCCTATCTGCATGCTAAGCCAATTTTCTACTTAAGTCTCCCAGCTTTTAAAAAATGTTATTTAGTTCCCTATGTGGTCTTAATTCTTACCCCTCGCTGATAAGCACAGCCGCGGCAGGCCGGGAAAATATAGGCCCAATTATAGAGGACTTTAAATTCCAAATCATTCTTGGGAGAATGGAAAAAATAATTTTAATGAAAAAGTAGAGGAGATGTTTTCTAACGTCCAATGGTAGCCGATATTTCACAAGCGAACCTGCCTCTCACCCTCAACAACCTTGTGCTCCCTTCGGGGACACGTCCTGCTGTGTTTAATACTTTCTCCCAAAGAGCTGGACGCAAAAATGAAACACTAGAACCGTTGCTTCTCCCCCAAGAGTCATCTGATTTCTGAAAATGTTCACTATAAACCAAAGTGTTGGACAAATAAAATTAAAATGTAGATTATATTTCACTTAAAAGCAAAAGTAAAGAAGGAAAATCAGAAGAAAAGTCAACTGGGATCACCATAATATTCAGACTACAATCGTCTGGGAACCACGAATGTCTGTGCAAAGTCCGACCAATCTATCAGATATCTATCAGATATTTCACAGGACAACAAGTCAGCTTCATCCTGCTCAAAATATGACAATAATCTATCTCCTGGTTGTTCAATCAATCAAACTGCATTTAAACAACACTTTTTGTACATTTTAGTGCAGTTTAAAGTGCTTTACAGATGATTGACAGGCCAAGTTGAAGACCAGAAAAATAAAATACATTTGAGAACAAATTAAAATCATGATCAAAAACAAATCAAAAGGAAAATAAGTTTAAAAAACACTTTGAGACCAAGGCGATGGAGATAAAAGAAATGTAGAAGACAGATTAAAAGATAAAATGACAGTAAAAGTGCTGAAATAGAGTGAGATAAGAACTAGAAACTAAAAATGTGTTGTTGGGGCCAATATTTGTGAAAGTGATGAGCGGAGCGATGTACTGAGTGACTGCTGTCCCAGCCGGGCTCAGGCTCGTTCTTCTGAAGCTTGAACTGAAGTCCAACAATACCTACTGCACAACAACACAGTAATGTAACACTATCTGCGGTTCTTTTATCCAGGACGCCCTGCACTGGATTGGCTGCACATTATTTTCACACAGCGAGTTCTCCGCTGTTCCTCCATCACGGTGACAGCCGAGGTTGCTAGGAGATGTGTGATGAAACTCCAAAGCCTCTATTGATATCAGTCAGCAGTGTTATTGTCCAGCTGGGTGGAGGCCTGGCCAGGTGTTGCATCCTGTGAAGATAAGTAAGCCGGCGTGGCGTGGAGAAGACCTCGGCCGGTTCGGAGACCCGGACCCCCGGCCGGCTGCAGCTGCTGCCCAAACACAGAGCCGGAGTTTGGGGGGGGGGGACAGGTGTGGCCTGATGTGGGCCCACTAAGGTGCTGCGGTGACGGCAACCTGGCAGAGATCTCACCCCGTCGTACCACCTGACCCCCCCCCCCCATTCCATCACCGCTAACCTCAACCCCTCCCCCACACCCCTTGGGGGGAAACAGGATCTGGTCCAGAGGGATAACAGAAGAGGAAGAGAATCCAATTTCTTATCCAGCCTGGCAACTGACTTAATTCCATTTTTGGCAGCCAGCAACCAGACTGCTGCTGCTCCACCGCCTGCAGCCTCCCCAAGCCCAGCAAATATATAACAGCCTGAGAACGGGCAAAGAAGTACAGGAGGGAAGGTAGAGGAAGGAAAGGAAACAAAAAGGGAGAAATTTCTCTCATAAGAGCTTTTAGCAAAGTTGTTCAAAGTGTTGCATGAATCAAAGGAAAAAGGGAATGACAGAAAGTAGAACAGATGGGGGGTAATAGAAACAAATTAATAATAAATTATTAACAGTGAAGTCATTAATAAAAACACCACACAAAAAAATAAAAATATTTTGCCCTGTAATCATTGCCTCAATTATTTGCTTATATACTATAAGACAGTATGATGTGCTTTTGTTTTTAAATATCACCTTTTATTTCATACGTGTGTTTGTAATTATATATGCACATTTTGAGTTGTAAGTTTGACTCATCACATGATGAGCACACTGAGCCGGTGTACCAGCTGACATGAGTAAGTCTCGTACTCAGGTCATCGGAGGGAACCTGGCGGCTCAGCGGCGGACGTCAGCGTTGAAATGGCAGGACCTGTTTGAGGATGGCACGCTTTGACTGCAGGGCGGTTTTGAAGAGCAAATACATGGACGTGGAGTGATTCAGGGAGTTTGTATGTTTAATTAACTTTGACAATTCTTGCTGGCTCATCAGCTGAAGTCATTGTTGCTCCTCAAAACATGCGCTTTGCTCATCTGTTTAGCCGGCTAGCAAGTTATCGTTCTGTACACGCTGTGAATGTTTGAGGCCAGATTTTTGGTTTCAGAAAAGGATGACATGATTTTATAATGTATAACGCCACACCGTGAGTGACCAAAGGCCAAAGACAGGTGAGCATCTCTACAACTGTTCCAACTTAACAATCCAACTCAAACTAGAGGCATCTCATGCCACTACGTTTTAGGCAAAAAAAAAAGGAATTCAGTTCACAAGTATTAGAACTAATAAAAGGGTGATATGTAAGATACCTGTTGGATCAGTAAGTTCAGAGACTGCTCCTGTTGAGCGTTAACGATGCGCAGCACCATGACCTACACAAAGCAGGAGGAAGCTAAAACCCTGACGAGCAGCTGTTACAAATTCTGATGTTTGTAACAAATCAGCACCAGACTTACGCATGTTATTGGGTGAAACTTGGAGTCAAATTCTGGAAATCAGCAACAGAGACCATTAAAGTGCAGAAGCCTGTGAGGCAATGAAGCAATGAGCCTGGAGAGGTGTTTTGAATGATGACTGGTTATAACGTTAATGATGTCCAAATAACGTGACATGAAGTGAAATTAAAAGTGTGAGAGGCTCCGTTATATTATCAAGTTGTCTGTCATATTTAGTTTCTACAATCTGGCTTCAGTTCACCACCTCACCGTCTCACGAGTAACGTGAGGATTGCCACCATCTCGCAGCTCAAATCTTCAGTGGTTAAAGATCTTGCAAAGCAGCTCAACCAGTGAGCCGACTTCTCTCTCTGGCACCATGTACCATTTGTACAGATGTAACTTACTTTTTATTCCAAATACCGTGACATGAAGTGAAATTAAAAGTGTGAGAGGCTCCGTTATATTATCAAGATGTCTGTCATATTTAGTTTCTACAATCTGGCTTCAGTTCACCACCTCGCCGTCCGTCTCAGAGTTAGCTTACAGGTGCGAACTATTTGTTTTTATCAATCCTCGCTGGATTTGTCTCCCGCTGCTTCTTTCGGTTCCCCGATAATTTGTCCCAAGCTTTGATGTGCGCTCTCTGCTCAAGCTTCAGTGCACCCTGTTCACAAAATCACGTGTAACTCAGGTGCTGATTTTGATTGAGTGATAAAACTTGGCGGATGAACTCATGAAGGTTCCAGCTTCTCTGCACGTCGTTACACAACGTTAGCGTGTCTCTGAACTTTTTGATCCACCCTCGTATTTAGTTTAAAACATTCAAAAATAAACAAGAATGTGGAGAAACAGCAGTGTGGATGTACTCATCTACTGGGTTCAATCTGCTCTCAGTCCAACGTGAGAGGAAAAAGATGTCGCGTACTCCGACTCTTCGGTATGAGGAGTGGAACGGTGAACACAACGATGGCGGAAACTTTTGGCAAAACAGAAGCAGAACAAGAGTTGACGCTGGCGTTGCTTTCCTCTGCTGAAGGCAGCTCTATAATAATAAATCATTTCTTCTCGACTGGTCAGTAAATGGCTGTTAATATAAACGGTGGTCATGTAGATTAAAAAGGCAGCTCATGCAGTTATATAATTTCAGGGATTCTACTGGGACAAATCCTGAGGCCGGTACTGCAAACCAGGTTCAACACACCAGGATGTCTTTCTGTTGTCTGGTTTCACTTAAGCTAACAGACGAGATCACATGTTTATCAACTCGATAAGTCATCTCAGGGTTTCTCCATCCCGCTCTGGGCACGCTCACATAAAAGATGTTCGCAGCCTCCGACCAATCACAAACACGGACGAGTGTGCTGACAACCGAGCGGCATATTTAGGGCCCGAGCACCGATGGTGCGAAAGCGAAAGCCTTACTGTTACTCAAGGAATTATTCTCATACAAATGAATTGCCTTTTTGGAGGCTTTCTCATGTTCAAAAACTCAGGAAAGTTGGTACACACATCTCTCCCAGCGAAAAATTTCGTATTTTAGTGGAGTTGCGAGTGGGCGTGGCCAAATGGCTCACTAGTGCTCCCTAAAGAGATGCCCCAGTGGCTACATTTCCCTACATGCACGAAAACCTAGACGTACAAAAAAGTTACATTGCACCATTACGTCAACTCAACAGGAAGTCCACCATTTTGAATTTAGTCGCCATTTTTGGCGATTCAGACATGTTGTACTTTAACGAACTCCTCCTAGAGATTTTGTCGGACCGACTTGAAATTGAGTCAGTTCACCTCTAACATGTTTGGGATGAAAAGTTATCAAAAGAATTGTTTTTCATCAATGGCTGTGCCCGTGACGTGGTGGCCATTTTGAGCGTCTCACCATGAAACTACAAATGGCTGTAAATTTCATGAACTGACCTTCTCCAAACATCACAGGTATGATAACAGCCCCGCCCTGAAGACACCTGTCTGGTAATATTCACTCATAGTCACAGCGCCTCCTGGTGGCAACTGGAAATGACACTTCATATTTTCACATACTATGTCGAGCTGGTTGATCACATGAACCTAAAGTCGAGTCAGAATAGCCTTCAGATATTGATGATGATATATTGTGAAGTTCATGCGACTTTGTCAAAGGGCGTCGCTGTGGCGATGCGGCAAAGTTTGATGTTTCGCTGTGACACAGGAAGTTGATGTTTAAGGTCAAAGGATGCTTCAAACCTCATGAAACGTGTCACATACACCCGGCGTGGTGAGATGATACATCTGATATGTGTTTTACACAAAGTAAGTCATTATGTGGTAACTTAAGTTTACTTTTTATTGTCTGGGAGTTGTGACATAATACATAACAAACCTGTGGTATGGGGCCTTTTTGGGGACATACAGTTGCATGTTGTGACATATTGTAGTGAAGATCAGTAAAATGTCTATTCATGATTTACCTCAGGGGATGAGGTGATGCTGGTCAGTTTGGGAGGAACAGAGGCGGCATGTAGCAGTCATCAGTCTTTCACATCAAAATCATTGAAATAGCACATTTACTAAATGTGTCTGCTCAACAATCTTTTTTTAATCCGAAAGCTGCTCGGATTTGGCTGCTAACATTTAGCCTGAAGTAGGAATTGTGTTGCACAAGTGATTCATTTGTGAGGACAAAACTCCAGTTCAATTCTCCAAGTTTAAAACAAACCCAAAGAAACAGATGAAAGAGCAGAAACTGAAGGAAAAGAAGAAAATTAAATAAATATAGAAAGTACATGATGAGGTGACAAGATTAAAGCTGAGATGTAAAAAGGGAAAGAAAAGGAAACATAGTAACAAATGGAAGGAGAGAGGAGAAGGGAGGATGGGGAAAAGAAGGAGGGAAAGGAGGCCCTTCTCCCCCTCGTCTCCACCATCATCCCAGAGAACAGCAACAGTTCCAGTCCAGTCGTCCTGTAAGAGTCGACCTCTGAGCCGAGCAGATTGAAAAGGAGGAGCCGAGGCCACAAAGCATGAAAGAGGATCGAAGAAGAAGAAGACAACAGAGAGGAGAGAATAAGACGAAAGGGGAGAGGAGGAGGAGGAGGAGGAGGAGGAGACACAAGAAACAAGAGGGGAGGATCTGTCTTCAAACGACTCCCCTCCTCCCCATCACTTAAGAGACATTTGTGGGGGGGAGGTAGGGGGGGAATTATTAACACTCCTACGACCACTTTAAAGATGACAAAAGAGTGGGGGGGGCACTGATGTTTCACCCAGTCACTCTGCTTTAATTAGTCTCTAAATTAACCCACCCCCATATACACACACACCACACACACACACACACACACACACACACACACACACACACACACACACACACACACACACACACACACACACACACACACACACACACACACACACACATACCCCCCCACACACACACACACACACACACACACACACACACACACACACACACACACACACACACACACACACACACACACACCACACACCCCCCCACACCCCCCCCCCACACACACACACACACACACACACCACACACACACACACACACACACACACACCACACCACACACACCACACCCCCCCCCCACACCCCACACACACACTGGGGTTTAAGTGCTTTGGGTTTTTGAAGGTGATACCTGCATTTGTTTTGATTGATTCTTTTTTTAAATTTAATTTTTTTTTTTAATTTCACTTTATTAATCCCCGAGGGGAAATGTCTTCACTACAGCAGGGGGGCTCTCAGGGGGGAGCTGCTGCAACAGGCTGCCACTAGTGCGGCGCCAGGTAACCTAACCTGAGGTGCATGTTTTTGGATGATTCTGGCGTTACAATGAAATCTTGGTGCCTAAAACGTTTGGGTCGCACGTTTCGATTAAAGAACCGATTATATAACATCGAATGACTTGATGTGTCAACAGTTTATACATTTTGGACCCAGTCTGCACCGTACTGGGTCAGTTGGTGTTGACAGTTGGGAGATAAACTGTTGTTTCTCATCCAGTCTTTGGGTTTTGTTATATTTACCTGATAGCTATTCAGAATAGAAGAATATAAAATCGGATGGAAATATGCCAGAAACAGCAACTTTAAGAAGCGGTTAACAACTGGCATTTTCCGTGGTTTGAGGTTCTGCAGAATCATCCGATACTGACTTTCTTCTCTGGTGATGAATATGTTTGGTTTTTTTTGCTCGTAATGAACATTAAATAGTTAAGACTACAACTGGAACTAATAAAGGAACAGGTGCACACACAATCAAAAAGAGGCACCATTTATATTCTAGAACAAATAGAATATTTCCAGCAAAGCTAAATTGTTATTTCAAATTAAAATGCAGAAAATACTATTGAATAGATCGGTATGTTTTTCTAGTTGGGTGAAGATACAGTTCAAGCTGATGAAAACCTTTTATTGCCGTCAGATACTCTGTGTTCACATCGCTGTCTCAGCATTAACATTCCCTCACTGATGTCCAGATGTCGGTACACTTCACCAAATTGATTCCGTTTAACGGAGATCTCATCTAGATTGGCTATCAGGATGTTTTTCTTTGTTTTATAATTTGCTCTTAATCGCCTTCCACCTCTGCTAATGATAAGGCTGCAGCTTTGCTTAAAATAAAGCCCCTCATTGTGAGCCCCTAAAGCTGTTAAATAAATAAGATTAGCGCATATCCCGTGTTACATTTGAGAATAAGACGAGTGCAATCAGATATGCTGGCGATCCGCATTATCCATATCATCCCTGTCGGCTCCTTCTCTGACATCCATCCATCCATCCATCGTAACCAACACGTAGTGAATAACAGCTGTACTTTTTTAGTGTGCAATACAAATGTTTTTATTTTAGCAATAATAATTTCTTATCTGGCTATTCAGTCTTTCCAGAGAATGTTAAGTTAATGATGTTTCTTTGGCTTCACCCACTCACTGACTCATCCTAACCATCTCAGGATTCAGGATGTTCCCACAGTCAGCAAATAGAATCTGTAGTAAATTTGAGGGCTTCAATCTCCCCGAATCCTTCAACCTGAAACCAGTCAGTTAATTTTTTATATCGGAGGGTTGAGTGAGGAAAACAAGACTATAGTCATGTGGTGGTGTTGGAACTGCCCAAATGCAAAACACACAGCAGATGACGTGATAACTGGAAGCTTTATTTTACACAGAGCAGAAGAATAACCCCAGAAATCATGCGTGCACACGCACAGAGGGTAGGCCAGACTGGCTGAAAGCCAACAATAGTCACTGCCGACCCGGGATCCTCCCGGGGTCGGGGCAGGACCTCGTGCTGAGTCCAGAGGGGGAGAAGGTCAGCGAGACCAGTGCAGGCTGGTCAGGGTGTCCCTGTAATTCCCACCAGAGCCGAGACAGGTGAGTCCAAGCTGGCTTGTGGCCGCGGACCGAGTAGCTTGGGTTCGGGCGGGACCCCGGCGGCAGCAGGCAGGTGGTCTCCGAGGAGCAGCGCTGAGCAGGGGGGGTGCCTGGTCACCTAGTAATCTCCGAGGAACCACGCAGGACAGCTTCTTCATGCAGGTGATCTCTGTGGAGAGCAGGTGGAGAGCAGGACCGAGGTTGATATACTATCAGGTGATGATTACTGGAATGAGAAGCAGCTGTGCCAGCTGAATGAGGAGTGGTAGTGGGAGGAGACGAGGCGGGCAGTGGATGAAGCCACACCCTCCAGACACAGACCAGAACATAGAGCACATGAAGGACAAAAACAAACCAGGGAGAAGACAGGAAACATGAGGAAAAGGTGATCGGGGGGAAACACACAAGGACAGGTGGAGATCCTGACAACTAAAGGTTTACAGCCACACAAACTGGCAATAAGATGCTGATTATTAAAGCAAAACTCTAGACACATTTCAATTTCATCCAAATGATTGTGCTTTTAAAAGTCAGAGGAACATCCAAATTTGGAAAGACCATGAATGTCTACAAAAAACATCCATAGTCAATCTAAGGGTGGTCAAGACATTATGTCAGCAAAAGTAAAACATGAACTATGTTATCGACAGCAACCATGAACAGCTGTATAACACTTCACAGTAATCCGTACAGCAGGTTTTGAGATATTTCATTTTGTAAACTGAAATTTGACTTATTTCTCTTCAATTTTGCATCATCAAAGTAACATAGCTGGGTTTACATTTCATTACAAGTTGTTATTGGATATAATGTGCATGCTCTTGAATCTAGAAAGTGGTTGAGAAAATGGATGCTACCCCAGGATGGTCTAATCAATCATGGTATGTTATGTTGTATTTGCATGTACTTGATTGCTCGTGGGATAGTTGGCTCATAAAACAGCCAATGTACTGAGTCTATAAATAGATTTAGCTGACAACACAGGTTTGATCACGTGCTTGCTGAGTGAAACCTGTGTGTGCATTTATAACCCTGTTTCCAAAAAAGTTGTGACACTGTAAAATGTAAATAAAAACAGAATGCAATGATTTTCAAATCATGTAAACCCAAATTTAATTGAAAATATACCAAAGACAACATATCAAATGTTAAAACTGAGAAATGTTATCATTTTATGAAAGATATATGCTTATATGTTTCTATCTAGTTTCTTTTTTGGAGAGTTTTAACCTGCATTTGTGGACGCAGCGATGAACTGTGTTCACAGACGATGGTTTTCACAAGTGTTCCTGAGCCCATGCAGTGATTTCCACTCCAGAATAATGTGTTTTTAATGCAGTGCTGCCTGAGGGCCCGAAGATCACCACCATCCAATAATGGTTTCCAGCCTTGTCCCTTGTGTTCAGAGATTTCTCCAGATTCTCTGAACCTTTTAATGATATTATGAACCATAGACGATGAAATCCACTAATTCTTTATAGTTTTACATTGAGGAACATTATTCTTAAATGTTTTGCACTATTTTCCAACACAGTCTTTCACAGATTGGTGAACCTCTCCCCAACTTCACTGCTGAGAGACTCTGACTCTCTCGGATTATCTTTTCATACCCAATCATGTTACTGACATGTTGCCATGGTAACCTGATTAGTTGCATGTTTGAACAGGTGTCTTTTTTTTGTTGCATTATACAACTTTTCCAGTGTTTTGATGGCTGTCTCTCAACTTTTGTTTTAGATGTGTTGTGGCCATCAAATTCAAAATGAGTATGTAGTTTTCATAAAACAATCAAATCTCTCCGTTACAACATTTGATTGGCAGTCGAGAGGCAGTGAAAATTCAAAGAGAACCAATCAAAAATAAAGCATGAGATTTGACTACATACTGCCAAATGAATGGCGCCTGTCCAGAGATAGATCCTATTTCTCTGGTAAAGCCACTTTCTGAAATATTCCTGAAAGTCTCAGTTAGCGCAGTCATACAATACCATCACCCGAGTCTGAAGTGGGTAACAAGTCTCTCTGCCTGCTGCTTTGCTGCTCTTTAAAACGTCAGTGTTTGTTTATGCTCGGCTAACTTTAATCCAGGGTTTCTTGTGTTGCACAGGCCTGTCAGTCAAAGCGGTGACAGCAGCACCGAAGGGCACCTCAAACCACCGTACACATGCTGTGACTCGTTACCGAAACATCAGACACAAAGTCAGCCCAAAAAAAAAAAAAGAAAAAAGAAAAGAAGTGAAGTGAAGTGAAAACCCTCACTGGGTGAAGCTCAATTAGCAAAACACTTTCAGAGAATGTAGAAAGACATTTGTGACCAACTTTATGTTTTGGAATGATCTCATTTCAAATGATAGAATAGAAGATAAGTCAGTGTAAAGCGTGTTGATGCAGTAACAATGGTAGAGAAACAAACACTTGCAGGACAAGCCTATTTTCCACCCAGTCATTCCTCTATTTGTACGCTGTTCTAGACATCAATGTTGGACTTACAGTCTAAAGATCTTCATCAGTATCATCTGAGGTTGATGATATCCTAAATAAGTCATATTTAATGCATGCATCAGACTCTCATCCAACCACGATTCTACATGTTTGTTGTCTTGGTCTGACTGAGGTTGGGACCAAAGGCGACTTGCAATTTTCAAGGCGCCCGAATTACAGAACAAAACGTGTAATTTGTTCAAGTGCTGGAGAACAACAAAGGAGAACTGATATATTGTTGTCACTGCTAAATAATCATTTGTTGGGTTTATTAGGTTTAGGTACAGAAACTAGGTTGTTTAGGTTTAAGAACAAATTGCAATTTGGGTTTAAAAGACCATTCTACTTAGGTCAGGAGCTTTGTTGAGGTTAGTGAGTGATTGTGGCCATAACTTAAAAAAAAACTGGAATTGATGGTGGAAAGAAAAATTAAACAACAAATCTCTTGATTTTCTGTTGACCCATCGATCCACCTCAACCTCCCTGTGCAGACTTTGTTGTGTTGGGAGCCATCAGACTTCTTGCTTTGCTCCTGCCATAAAAGAGTTATTTTCCTGATTCTAAATAAGAATTTTATTTTTTAATATCCTTTTACATCTTCAGTGATACTCATTATAGAAACACAGGAATCATGTGGATGATGAAAATAATTATATCGTAGGGATGAGAATAGGAAGGTATTTCTGTGTCTTTATTAGGCAAGCAAAAAAAACTATTTTAAGAGCAAATTTCTCGCACTGCAATTGAAAATCTAGTTTGTAAGTAAACATATATAAACTGAGAATAAATTATTTGCATTGCACACACATTTGCTCAGTTTTGTTAGTTTTGGTCACAGAATTGAGAATTTTGCTTATGAAACGAGACTTTTTGGCTGCAAATCAAAAACATTTGCTTTCAAAACAAACCTTCCAGTTGAGTTTGGAACTAGTGGGCGGAGCATACGCTGTAGACAGAGTTTCTATTGGTGGATATACTCAGACCCACACAGCATGGACACACCCTGCTGCTTCTGTAAACACCCGACAGGAGAGGACTGAGTTTAACTACATGGAGTTATGTTTGTGTTGTATTCATCTTTTTCTATTGAAGCGCTTTTAACTTTGGCAGCACAGCTTTCACTTTGGTTATATTTCATGCTGCCATCAGCATGTCGATCCTTCAGCGGACACACAGCGGGATGCTGCTCGTATTTCCACCGGTTCATATCGTTTCCTGTCCTGCTGGATGAAAAGCAGCCTGAAAGGAAACGTTTGTGCCGGTGAAAAATGAGCGGTACACATCACTGAAAGGATCTGCACCACTTGTGGAAACTGTAGTTGTAATCTTGTTAACTTTAACTACGTTGGAGGCGGTACGTGGCGGTGGAAGTACCGGCAACTGACTACCGTATACTGCTAACGGGACCGGACCGGATTTGCTCTGAAAACAGTTTATTTTGCTTGCATAATAAAGACAATAAAATACCTTCATATGAGACGAGTATCCAGTAAAGATAATGTACTTTTGACCAGTACGAGCATCATCCGAGTAATTGTGTCAATATCCGTGTTTGGTAACGACAGTCTCTGGATTCTTTACAGACACGAGCAGCGTCCACACATCTAGGCAGCTGAACACAGAGCCCCGCCTCCTCACACAGAATCCCGCCTCCTCACTTACTCAGACTGCTGCAGGGCTGTTAGTCTCCAGCGTCCACAGGAATTTAACAACTTGTGACTCTTCTGGTTAATTTCTGAGAACTTTGTTCTTACCGGAAAAGTCACAGGTTCCAGCTCATAACTCTGCTTCTGCCGGTTTGTTTTCCTTGTTTCTCCATCGGCTCGCTCCTTCCCCGTTAAGATATCTTCACTCAGCTGAGCACTTTCAGAGAGAATATAGTGTGAGGCTGAATGCATATTTCAATGTGGACTGTTGGCATAAATCACCCAGCTTCCCACCGTCAGTTCATTTAATTAAACAGTAAAACCAGGCTTAAGATCTCTTCTGCATAAATAAGAAGGCCTGGTCCACCTATGGAAGGATTTCTTTGTATCTCCATGTTGTTGTGCACAATGAACGAAAACTTGTTTTCAGGTTATTAAAGTGACGGGTGTAAAAATTCTTGCATACTTTTTAAATCAACAATTCATAACTTAGCGAGCCCCGCCCCCAAAGTATTGTTTTGGAAAGACCCCCATCGGCAAAGACTTTTATACAATCTCCCTGGAACCGTATTTAGACTCTGGCTGCTCTGGTGGAAACACAGGTAGATGATGCGGCTTTAGTCTTAGTGTAGATTCATTCATACTTGTTTTATTGAGACCTTTCTGAAATGATGTCTACCTTCAGGGGATGTCGGTAGTTTATGTTGGAAAATCCTACTGAGTCCCCAGTCAGTCACCGTCTACGTGTTTCTGTCGTTAGCTAAGAAGTCACAAATCAAACCCACGACGCCAGTTTTTGTGAAACCGACCCGGATCACAGCTCAGCAGAAACACGTTCCTCTCTGCTATTCCAAGACTCGACTTAATGGGGATTCCCTGGAAGGCATCGACTCTCTTTTTTCTCTCCGCTGCTTCTTTAAGTGTTAATCCTTGGGAAACTTCCACCCGTAGCGGCTTGTTTGAAGCGACCCAGTGGCTATCCACTAAGTACGGCCCCCAGTCATCTGAATCATTAGATTAGGCTTAGGCATGGCCCCGACAAAGAGATTCTCTATCGCTGTTTGTTTCAAGGAGAGGCCCTGCTTCAGCCAGCACAGCCTCAGACGTGAGAGGCACTTGGAAAGCAAATACATCAAACATGGGGACCTGAAAACAAGATGCACTCCAGTTGTGCGGGGTCAGATTTATGGTATGCACACCGGGTTACGGCCACAGAGTGTAAGCATCTGCTGTTTACACGCTACTGAAACGTTGATTATTGTTCCGAGGGCAGCATAATTTTAAAAACCAGAGAAACTAATTTTATTAACATTGGATATAAACTGGTTGGTGTTGTCCATATCTGATATGATCAATGCATGCAACATTTTAATAAGGGCCACAAAGAGAATAAATCATTGGCTAATTGATTAATTCATGCTGATCGTGAAGTCTTGGAATACACAAATGTTTCTACGAGGTTTTCAACAATCTAAAGGACTGATATAGCGTTGATTTAAAAATAAATAAATGACATAATCCTATATATAGACATATTTTAAAGCACACATAACTTCAATTTTAAGTAAGTCTGTCAGGTAACTGAAGTGGAGTCAAATGTACACACAACTCCGCCTGACTGTTGCTCTCAGCTCATGTTTTTGTAGTAATTATGGTCTGGAAACCTGTTTGTATTTCGCTGAGCCTCTCTGAAGGGCGGACCAATCAGAGAGCAGTGTGGGTGGGATAACACTGAAGTCAAGAATTTGTTTCTAAGTCTAGTTTCACTAATTGCAGCTTTGGTGGAGCTCCATGAAGTGACACAAACAGTTACAGTGACGCTAGAAAATATAGTGTTTTTAAATCCTTTAAATTCTTATCGACATGGTGCTGCACTCTTCTCACGTTGGGGGTGGTGTGTGTGTGTGTGTGTGTGTGTGTGGTGGGGGTGGGTGGGTGATGGGGGGGGGGGGTCTGTGCTGTTCACAGCTTGGTGGGTTTCCGAGCACAACATACATCATATGGTGGTCAATGCTGCACCAATAGTTTCTAAATTAGCCCAGTAGGCCGTGTCGACTGGAAACAACACAGGCTGGTTCCAGGCTACATTCTCCTATCAAATGTGGCAGAGTTGAAGTAAAATAAAATCAAAATACTCCAGTAAAATACAAGCACATTGGAACCGGACACATTCAGATGGTCATAATTGCACAAAATACACTTTTTCTTATACAGTATGTTTACAAACACCAAAAGCATCAGAAAACATCCATAAGTTAATTTCTTATTCTATTATGGCCCAAATGATAAGTCAGTTAAGACATTCAATGATTATTTCATGGTGCATGGGAACAAGTTACTATCTTCATTTCTAATAATTGAAAACTAAATTATCATTGGATTTTTATTCACTGGATTCACACGTTGCGCTCCTGAAATGATGAATGTTGGATCTGTAGCAGGTTTTACTTCAGTGATCTGATTATTGGGACTGTTTGACCCTTTTGTTTACATTTGGACCACCTTAACACGTCATACATATTCATACGCACTTTATATGTATGACATCAGTTAAAGGCTTTGCACCAGTGTTTTCTCTTGTTGTGGATGATTAGAACTCATGAAATCATCAGGACTTTATGTGAAGTCACCAATCATGATGTAACAAAGGTTAAATAAATAAATATAGGACAAATCAGTCTTAATTTTAACTAACATAAATTTGTTTTATTTTGTAATCCCATTTTGTGTATGCTCTGCATGCATTACAAAATGTCAGCATATTATATCTAATTTTAATGTGACATTTCTTGCAAAACAAAACAAGTCCATTTAACCCACTAATGAAATTAAAATCTTTTAACATTTATATTACAACTAATAATTGCGATTAAACCCAAATGCGGTACAATTTTAATGAAGACTCTCATCTCTTTTCTATCCAAAGATGCCATTTTGTCCGTATTATTAGAAATATAACAGATAATATTGAAACAAAATAGAAGCGATCGGCAAGTCAGTCATACTAGAAATATACAGATACTGGTGTCAGTTCATAGCCGCTCGAAACCATCAACCAGAATTCCTTTTTTTTCACGTGACGATCGTGAACGAGCGGCTGTGAGCGAACGAACCTCAAGAGAAGGAGCTGAATGTTACCAAAAAGTGATTCCTGCCCTGAAACTGCTCACATGATCGCAAGCTTTGTAAAACTGAAAGAGTCGAAGTCTGACTGAAGTTTCGGAAACGCACAAACTTTGAGTCCCATGCGGTTAAGTTGCTGGAATGTAAAGCGAAATCCCTTCAAAGAGTCTACTTTTGTCTCGTGCAGTATCTAATCTCCCCCTTTGAAGACGCATGTCATTGTCTTTCCCATCCCTGACAGCCCTGATAGGAATATTCATGTTGTAGAGGAGAGGGGGGTGGGGGAGTGGTGGTGTGTGTGTGTGTGTGTGTGTGTGTGTGTGTGTGTGTGTGTGTGTGTGTGTGTGTGTGTGTGTGTGTGTGTGTGTGTGTGTGTGTGTGTGTGTGTGTCACTGGATTGGCTTTTTAAACAGCTGAGGAGCCATTTTGTGCAGAAGTAGTCCCGGACATGTCAGGGCTGTTGACAGTCGGCGCTCGGGATTAGCGGGCCAGCGGCAAGGCAATCCTTAATCCTTCACTGTATCGTAATCTATTTACCCACCATGCTAAAGGGATTTCCATATGAAACTTTACACACAGAAAGGCTGCAAGTGCTCAAAATCATAACTCATCATCTGGGGTTTTACCCATTTTCCTGCCCATTTGTTTTTTTCTTTTAACTTCTACCAAAGCAGAGCTAACCATAAAAACATCCCGAGTACCAGAACGATCGATGACGAGGAGATAAACCTCAAACCTCACTTTTGTTTTATTCCATAATCATTTAAAATGTGTCTTAATACACGTTGTAAAATAAAATGTTGTTGGGTGACACCTTTCTTTTACGGCATTTACAATTAATTTTCAACAAAAAATATATACAAATGCAGTTCTCAAAATCACAGGCAACTTATACCAATTTGCAAAAAGAATGAAGTTTACAGGTGCTACTGCTGTTTTCTAAGTAACAAAACTATCTTCTATTCCCTTTTTTAAATTTCTATTACAACGTCAAAACATTAATACTTTTACATATCAAACTGAAATTTGGTTGACTTGTTGTAAATTGTGAGCGACCATCATAACAGTCCTGTTTATATCACATCATGCAGCCAGGAGTGTGAACACTGAGCGCTCTGATGCTGAGGAAGAAATCTGCACCGACATCTTTATATTAGTGTATTAAAAACATCGTGTTTAGCCTTTGTACGACGTACAATCAATAATTCACGCAAAACTGAAATGTACAATAATTTCAACATAGTTTTATATGTTTTAAAGTTGGTAAAGATTTGTTTGGAACCAGTGTTATTATTTAATTATTTTAATTATTATTTATAATGTTTTCAATTCAGCCAAAGTTCGAACCCTGAACTGTCTCGCTGTGTGGCGACAGTGTTAACCACCAATTGAATTGAATTCATCCACAAAACAGACAAAAAGAAGCCGTTTAACAACATTTACCCTCCATAGAAGCACAGAGATCAAGGAAACATCACCAAATCAGGAAGTAAGATGAAACGCTCCTCGTCCGACGTGCCGCCGGTGGAATATGAAGCCGCATACGCGACGCGACGGACACGTCTGCAGTGGAATATGCGTTAAGGTGAAGATAGTACCTGGTACACGGGACTTTTTTCATTTTAATTATCGCCTCCATCAAGGATCCAAGTGAACCGAGCCACTAATAAGAGGTGGCACTAAAACATTGCGGACCTCCGATTGGCCAGCGAGGATCATCGGCACCAACGTTGCTGCACAAGTTCACCGAGTTGCATTTTGTGAAACTTTGCTTCGGTCAGTTGGAGGTGCAGACTTTTTTTGTGTTGCTGATTAAGGGATCCGGTGAGTATTGAAGATGACATCACAGGAGTTTCGTGCGGCGTCACTATTACGACCAGCGACCGAGTGGGTTGATGTTATGGAAAATGAAACCCAGAAAAGTATCTGGTACCCAAACGCAGTAGTCGAGGTTGAGGAATACTAGACGGTGAAACAGCACCAAGAGACAAATGGGGACTTCTGATGGGCCGAAGGAGTGAAACAGGAAATAACCAGACTGGAACAATGGCAGAATCGTGACTCGTTGAGGTCACGTGCACCGATGTGATGTTTGAAATCTGGACCGCTTGAGTATGTGACTCAACATGTCTTCCATGTCCAGTGTCGAGCTGTTTGACCGAGAAAAGTCACAATCTGTCTGTTTATCCTTCCAGTTGTGAACCAACTTCTGCTAACTCGGTTGGTTGAAATGTGTTTTTCTCTCTCTCTTTCTATTCTTTGAGATCATCGAGGTGAATTGTATCCGGGATTGATTCCTATTCTACACTCACAAAAATGAAACTTACAGAAAACTGATGCAAATGTTCCTTTTTTACACTTGTAAACTTTAGGCAAAAAAGGAAACTTTTAAGAAACATATATTCATGGGTTCGTCACCATAGAGCTCCACTCCACCTGCGATGGGACGGACGGAGTCAACACAATCCTCCGAACTGGTGTCCTGGTCCGGCCCGACCAGCCGGGCCCCTGAAACCTTTATTTTGACCCCGCAAAGATGTTACTTCAGGAGAACTCGAGAGGACGCTCCCATGAAAAGCGAGGCGATCGCTGAAAAGTCTTTTTTCAGCAAAGACTAAGAAGCCAAAAAGCCGAGTCACTTAATCACTACAAAGACGATGAATAAATGTCGGCGCCCCCGGGGAGACGCTGGCAGGATAGAAAGACGGCTGAAACAGCTGTTCAGGGAGAGGTGTCTGTCCTCCAAAATAAGCAGCAGTGATTGCCTGAACATGGCGTAAAGATTAGTCGGTCCTAACGTGGTAAATCCCGGCTCGTGTTTGCATGAAGCAGCGGTGCACGCCGCTAAAGCCCAGCAGGACGCAGAGCGGGCAAACACGCCGCCCGGACGCCATGTTTACGGAAAACTGTTTGTCCAGCTGCCGGAGGGACGCTGCGAGGAAGCGAGACGGCTCTTAATTAAAATCGTGATTCCTCCCTTTTTCCCTTGGATCAAATAAGTTGTACATTACTGTCGACACGGCCAAACAAACAGCGGGGATGCCAGTGTACATGTTTGCTAACCTGCCCGGCTGTGAGTCCTCCACTGCCGGGGGTGGGGCGGGGGGGGGGGGGGGGGGAGGAGGGGGGTTGATTGTTGACATGCTGTTTGGATATTTTTCTCTCTGGGTGCCAGAGATAACATTCAAACTGCCTTCGTACTCTGGGGATCTCAGCATGTTTTCTAGAGCTAATAGTTTTTAAAAAGATGATGTGTTGTGTGAATTAAAAACCCAAATCAGTAACTTTTGACATATATTGTTTATTTGATCTTCATACCTGAAAAATGTAAAGGAGAAGTTTTCATTTTGAAGGTTTTAACTGGTCTTAAATTTAAAAAAAAGAATGTTAAAAATATGAAATATGCATTGAAATATATCATGTGGTGCTTCACCTCACCACAGGTACGACTTTAAAGTTTCATGTTTCACTTAACAAACTTGCAAATGAAAGTAACTTCAAATAAAATAAAATGTACTGAGCTATTAATTTGTTAAAAGCCATTTTCAGCTAAAACCTTTTACTTGAAGTTGTGAAAATCATCATCATGACACGCTCAAAGTGAAACACGTTTTCTTACTAAGTCCGAGCTGTGACGGAGATCAACTCTGAAGACGTAGAAACACAGCCCCCCAAGAGCTCATTCACATCCCACACAAACAAAACTCAACTCATTCCAGATCAGAAAATGCTCTTATCAATCATTTTCCATTTGGTGTTTTGAAAAAAATTCACAATTAATCATCTCCGTATTGATGTGGGAGTCAATGGGAAAAATAATCTGCATATTTTGAGGTCTAGTTTGGAGGACTGGTTGTAAAAATGATTCTTTTATAAAGATGTGAAACGTCGATAATTCTTAGTAATAAGATTCTTAA
The DNA here is from genome assembly GCF_029030835.1 of Brachyistius frenatus. Classification (NCBI taxonomy): domain Eukaryota; kingdom Metazoa; phylum Chordata; class Actinopteri; family Embiotocidae; genus Brachyistius; species Brachyistius frenatus. The sequence goes on along the minus strand of NW_027210998.1, from coordinate 120,000 downwards.
ATGTTCTGTTGACTGAATAACTCATTATTTCAACTACAGTATACTAATGGGAATATGAATTTGTCCTCATGTTTCACAGCTGTAATTTCAGCGCTGGCCCAACTTGTTTGAGAAGAAAGCTTCCCTCCCTCATTATGACCGCTGCTCTGCCTTTGAGCAAGGCACTTTAAAGTGTTTCAAACCCAGGAGCGGCAAAACAAGTAGTTCCGTGAAGCTCAGGGATGTTGAACCACTAGAGCTGATGTTTATGACTCTTCTAACTGAATACCAACCTTTACTTTACGGTGGAGCCGTTTTTACTCTGAGACAGAGCGCATTCAAGAAAACCCTTTTGTGACTAACAGGTAACCAACTCGGCTCTCTGTTCCCTCTGACATCAGCACCATCAAGATGGCTTTCTATCGGCCGGGTGTCAAAGTTCACTAAAGTGAAACTGAACTTAACTAAAGAGATTTACAGCCACACAGATTTCATCCAAACAAATATTTTACTACAAAACTTGGCAAAGTTTCAGCGTGAAGCAGGCATCCAGCTTCCAGATGTGTGAGTGTAACTGTGTGATCCAGTTTACCTGATAAAGTATTCAGATGTCATAAATGACAAAAAAAAATAAAATAAAAGCTCCAAGTGACAAAACTCATTCAAAAATGATCACAGTTGTTGGTTTGGTTGGATCTTCACTTCCAGACCAGTTCGATCAGCTCAGTGATTCCTTTTGATGCCAGTGATTATCTGATCAACTCACCACACTGGATTTTCTCTCAAAAAAGAAATATTTCATTGGACTGCTCATTTTTTAACAAGACTTTATTGTAAAGACACGAATGTACATCTTTCAGATTTCAACGGAATACTGACATTGCGTCTCTAATTCACATTTTTTTTTTAATTCAAATAACAAAATCTTTCACCTAATAAACAAGTGCTGCAATTCAGTCTCCAAAATACAACACCCACAGGCTGGACGACGACTTTCTGAACAAGATTCAACTTGGAAAATCAAAAGAAATGAACATCAGCAACCTGAAAATCATAGCAGCATCCTGTTTTTGGAAGAAAAAAAAAATGGAAAAGCCCACTCAAGAGTCAAATGTATGATTTTTTGAATCATATTTCTGTCAAAATGTATGTTTTTTTTCTTTCGAAGAATGATCGCAGATCCCTCACTGCGCAATCGTGCAGCTTCCACTGAAATTGTACTATTAAAGGCTTTCAAAAGTTGTAAATGGGTCGGTCTGTCTCGGGTTGTGAAGTAGAAAAATAATCCTGGAGGAGTCGCTCCACTGATGACCACGGAGTCGAGCTGGAGGCCTGCCGCTCACCATTCACATCTCTCTCAGCTCGTCACAAATAAACTTTCTCAAAAGTGTCTCTACTATTAGTTTAAAGGATCTCCAAAAATAAACCACCAACAGCAAAAAGCAGAGAGGAGACACACGGGGAGTCACAGCACTTGGAAACGCCATGAGGCCTGGTCTTTGTAGTCCAAACAGTCGGAGGCGTTAAAGTTGAGTTTCCAGGCTGAAGCCGCCGTCTGCTCTTTGTAATCCAGACAGTCCGTGGAGTTGAAGGTGAGGCCGGGCGCGCTGTACGCCTGGTGGTGGTGCGCCGGGTGGTGGTGGTGGTGGTGGTGTCCCGAAGTCTGACCGATGTGGTGGTGCGGGTGTCCCGACATGGAGCTGCCGGTCATGGGGCTGAGCTGGTGCGGGTGGTGCGAGTGGTGGTGGGAGTGCATGGGCGCCAGGTACGAGCCGCACTCCACGCCGCCGAAGTAGGAGCCCGACGCCGAGGCCGGGTAGCCCTGGCTGTACGCCGCCGCCGTCTGGCTGTAGGACACCGGGTAGGATGGAGTTCCCCCGTTGGTGGAGGAGGACAGGGAGCGCTGCATGCAGGAGGCGCTGGTGGGGGCGGCGGGGTCGGGCAGGGTGGCCGGCGCCGGCGCCGGGGAGATGGGCGCCGGGCTCCAGATGGACGACACCGGGGCGGTGACGGAGGTAGAGGTGCTGATCAGACCGGTGGAGCCGAGACCGGCGGCGACGGAGGAGGAGGAAGAGGAAGAGGATGAGGAGGAAGAGGTGGAGGAGGAGGAGCTGGACACCGCCGGCGGGGTGAACTGGCCGCTGCTCTCCGAACCGGTGCTCTCTCTGGTCGGAGACGACTTCTTCTTCATGGGTTTGACCTTGGCGCTGTTGCTGCTCTGCTGCTGCTGCCTGCACTTGGCTCGTCGGTTCTTAAACCAGACCTGGTGAAGGAGGAGAGTTCGCAGGGTCAGAAAAAATAAAAAAGAGAAGTGAAACCTGACTGAGCCTTCAGGAACTGAACACCTTCTCCGGTTTATTACACTTCCCTCTCACGTGAGCCCACTGAGAGGCTCTGACCTTTGACCTTTACTCTCCCTTATTCTGCACTCTGCTAAATGGCACATAAACACGTTTCCTTTGGTCAGGTCACACTTTGTCATATTTTTCAGGTCACACCGGATCAGTTCACCAAAATGACAAAAAACAAAACATATTTTCACTGATTTTCATGCAGGTTTTTTTTTTATTATTCAGATTTGATCTGCCTCTGAGATTTCGACCCTGCTACCAGTTAGCTTGTGCTGCTTGCAGCATTTCAAAAATGAGATTTAAATAATTCAACAGCCATTTTATTTATAGAACACAGTGCTGTTAATCCACAAACCTCACTGTGAACAGTCTTAGTATTTATTGAGTAGAAAGAAGCGGGAGCGACGGATGTGTGTTCACTGTGGGGGAAGTTTTTAAATGCAGTGTTTTGTATTGGAGTCTCAATGTAAATATATCTCCAAACCTGAACACATAAATCAAGACTTTCTGCCCAGTTGGATCCACATAAAGGCACGTTTGTTTGAGTTTTTTTGTTGACGGACTCTTTAGGTGTTGCTGTATCCTGGTCTGATTAAGTTCTGTTCACACGGTGATGTTTACTAAAAGTGTATGAAGGAGAAGTTCCACTAACCTGCTCACTCATGTTTCCTTAATGCAGTGATTATTATTACATAACAAGAACTAAACTAAATGGTAAATATTTTAGGAAAAGTGCAGCATGACTTTGGAGTAAACTGCTAATCATCTACAGGGAATTAAATGTTAAAATGTTTGAATGAAAAGCAAACTGCCCAGAGGGGTTTTCAATTTAAAGCTAGCAGAAAATCCCTGACCAGTACTGGCAATTCAAAAAAAAAAAGTAACCTTTGGAAAATATAATTTTTCAGACCTGTTAAAATGTGTTGACATTTTTTTTTTTAATCAATTTTGGGGGACAGTGTAAACAAATAAATAAGAATGATATTGTTGTGTAGGGTCTGATATGTTATAAATGTTTTTATGAATAGCCATAAACGTTACCAAAATAAAAGAGAAAAAGTGTGGCTGCATTTTCACACTACAAAGATCAAAACACACATTTATTCTACATTAGTTGATGTTTTTTTTTTTTTTTTTGTATGTACATGAAACATGTTTATGACCATGACTACGAGCTCAGGGGTGTGCATAACAATTTTATTGATTGTGAAATACTTCCCGGTAACACTGATGGTTGTTATAATAATTATGGTTAAATAATCAAGCGTATTAAAAAATGATTGCGCAACATTTGTGCTGTGACGGTAATAGTAGTGATTCCTGGGCCTTGTGGGTGAAACAGTCATGTCCGCGGTGGTAGGAGCGGCCTGGCAGCAGCAGCAGAAAGCGAAGAGGCAGCAGCCATAATTGCAGCTTTAAGCCCAGCAGAGGGCCGCTGAAGCCGGACATAAAACCCGCCTCGGAGCCCTTTCCGAAGGAAAGCTCACCACATCAAACTCTGCCACAACGCAGCCAAACGCTCCCCTTTAAATCAAGGCTGGTCTCTACTTGATCAATAACAGCTGGACATCCAGTCGCTCAGAGGCCAATCGCGCAGTGGAAGGCAGAAAGTCCACCAGAGACACAGCAAATCATTCAAACCTCCCGACTCACTTCTAAATGTCGGGCACGCCTTGTTTCACTGTCGGTCTGCTTTCCAGCTCTCAAGGAAAATGTTCAAACTTAAAAAGACTTAAGAAGTTGGAAGAACAGAATTTCTTCAACTTTGAATATTCACTCTGATTTTCCCCAAGTATGAGATATATATATATTTTTTTAAAGTAACCAATGAATGATCATTATATCTTCTGCATTGTAAAATATAAAGTTCAAAACGTGCACATTTAACATCCCAGCCACACGTGAGTCTCTGACCTGCACTCTGGACTCCGGCAGGTTGATTTTCAGCGCCACCTCCTCCCTCATGAAGATGTCCGGATAGCGCGTTTTGGCGAACAGCGACTCCAGGATGTCCAGCTGCGTCCGGGTGAAGGTGGTCCGCTCCCGGCGCTGCTTCCGCGGGTTGCCTGGAGAAGAACAACATACAAATCAATACGCGTCATCGGTAACTCAGTCCGAGACTGGTTAACGTCATTATCCCTCTAAAAAGTTGGAAAGTGAATTATAGTCTTCGGCGGTGCGCTCGTGGATGTTGTATGCACGAGTAAATGCTGTTTTAAATTTCGATCATTTCCCATCTTAGCTCCTTCTGTGTCTTCAGTGCCATGTCTCCCTGCCTGCAGGAGAGTACTCGGAAAGAAATCCTGGGGGTTTTTATTATTTTTTTTATCAGCAAGACAAAAGTGAGTCATGGTCTGGATATACAGATCCCAGAGGACGTTTACGTTTTACAAATTCACATCAAAACAGGAACTGCACGAGGCCCGAAATGCGCCACAAGCACAATTAGAATCCAAATTTGAGAAGACAAAGACATTTTTCTCAACGCGGTCGATGCACACTTCAGTCAAATGCAACTTTTTCCAGCTTATAAATGTTTTAAGAAGCCTAACTTTTAAGGGGCTATACAACACCCAGACAACAATGGACTGTAGAAGTGTCCCAGTAAGACTAACCGAAATAAATATGATATAGGCAAACTATCAGATTAAAAAAACAACCGGCACTAAACTGACCGCTGACCGGCTCAAACAAAACGGATGTTTAAAATAAAATGAAAGTCCAGAATATAGAGACATTATTCTTCTGTAAATATTTAGGCTAAATGAGCATTTGGAAGTAGTTCGGTCCCGTGTCGTCCCGTGTCGGTCCCGTACCGGGGTATCCCACAGACGGGTGCAGCAGGTCCATGGCAGCTCCGCTCAGGCCCAGTCCGTTCATCCCGTACGGGGCCTGTTTGAGATAAGACATCATGCTCGAAGCACGGAGGGGGGACCGGAGTCCGGACGGACAGAACAGGTGCAGATCTCCGCTGGTCGGTTCGGGAAGTCGGTTCCTGCAAGAGACATATGAAGAAAGAATGACTGGAAAAATAGAAGCAAAGAGTCTTAACCACATAAAAACCTACCTGTGCTGAGCAGTACAACTTGTCAAGTGTACAGAATACGTCGCCTCTTTCTAACCATCTTTAATTTCTCTTAACAAACACAAACTCGGAACCAAAGTACAGGACGCAAACACGAGCACCATGTTATGGTGGAGGCCTGTCACTAATTCTGCCAAACCCGAGGACATTAAAGACTGAGACAGCAACAAAGCACTGAACGAACAAAAACACTGTTAGTCAATGAGATCTTTGAAATTACGGTGCCGATTTTAGAGAAAATAATTTAGGCGTTTAGATTTACATTCCTAAATAATTTCACAACAGACCAATGAAAGCAGCATTTAGTCAACTAAAGAGGAAATAAAATGAAGTTTAATCTAAGAGGAAGAAGATAAGGACATTTTGGAAAATGGATCCTGAAGTTGAAGGAACTTTATATAGTCAACATTGTGTTAGATTGAAAACCTGACGTGCAGCTGCGTGTCTGCTTTAGAGCACATTTAACTCAACGTGTCCCAGATACAAGTTTGGTCCCGACCGAAGGAGCCTCGAGGAAATTCAGCACGAGGATGTGAACTTTTGAGTTAATTATTTCAGAGGGAAAAAACAACACGTGTCCTGTGACAGAAGGCCTGAACTCTGCCTGCATGACGAGATCAAATGAGTTTGGTGACAGTCTCAGGACAACAAAGAATAATTACAAACTGTCACCAAACTCTGAACTCACGGGAGAAAAACCAGATTCCAAAAAGCAAAGATCGTCAAACCGCGGCTGGTCATCACAGCGGACTTCCTCAAACATCCATCAGCATGTTCAGCAGCGCTGCAATCACTCACATCTTCATTATACTTTAATTAATTCAATAGTTCACAATTAAATCGACCGGTGGAATTAGTCAGCAGGCCACTCGAGACGTTTCTCCCTCCCTGATAGCGCTGCTGGTCTTAAGTATTATTCCAAATGTATTATTTCATTCACAGACGCAGATTAAATCATCAGTAAAAAATAATGCATGTGGCCATTAAACAGTTTACTGTGGCTGTTTAAAAAAAAAAAAAAGATTATTGTATTCTGTCCTCTATGTTTCCATTGGAACTCATTTAACTGTGATAGATTACTTACAGCATCATTGTTTTATTTTTCTTTTCTTCTAAGAAGTATTTACTTATTATTCCTCTGTTGATTTGTAGGCTGTATTTTTCAATATACTTCATCTGATTTGATTTGATTACTTATCAAAGCTCCTCTGTAGTTCTTCTCATATGGGAAGAAGCTGTACATTTAACAAACGGAATAAAGTAAATCCGATTTGACATGATAAAATGTGAAACAAACCGCATCACGTGATAAATAAAAGGTTGAATAATTAAGCTGAGGAAGAGTTAGACAATGATTTCTCGAATTAGATAAAAAAAAAAGAGCATACTGTTCAGCAAATAAAATCATTCACGTATGAAGAATAATTCGTATTATCATATATAAAGCAGTTATCTTAATTAACAGCTATTATAATTCTGCATCTTTGATTAGACTCCTTTTCTTTTTCTGCAGACCTTCACGCGCTGCTGCAGCTTTAATAAACCCCTATAATGGCTAACTGTTCATATTAGTTTAAGACAGTGCATTTAGATAAGAATTTCCATAATCCACTGGGGTTCTTTTCGCAGGTAAATACTTAAATTTGTGACTAACAGCAGCTTTATTTTGTGTGAAAGGTGCCCCGGGCCTGATGGATGTGCACTGAGGCGTTAACGCTGCAAATAATGCGCCATTTATTTCCATACCTACAGGAAGGAGCCGAATTACACAATGTAAATGCAGCAAAACTGTGTGCAAATGACCTCCATTACAATTTAGATTAGATCCACAGGGTGACAATTAGAGTGACCTTATCAGTGAGGTAACCGGGACAGGAGCCCTGCACCCAAAAGAGATCCAAGTCCACATCATGAAAAAGAATACACGACTAATGTTTATTTTCCACGTTCTCATTGTAATTATTTCAGAAACAAGAAAGTAGTTTGATGAGGATTTATTTGATAATTTATTGGACATTTGTTTTGTTTTTGGTATAGGATAAAGGTTAATAAAAAAGAATACGAAATAATGTCTGGGCTAAAAAAAAAGAAGAAAGAAAATAAAACAGACTGACAGCTAAACACACTTGAAATACACAATACAATAGAATAAAACCAGAGAGGAGAGTCTCACCTTCTTTGTACTCCTTATTTAAAAATCCAGGTAAATATCAAACCAATGAGATCCGGAGTTGTAGAAAAATATCCACATAAAAGAGAGTTTATTCAGAGGTTTGTGGCGGCTCCGCTCGCAGCTGTTTCCAAACTACAACTGGAACATTTCAACGCAGAAAAATGAAAAAGCAGAAGTTATTTGAGTCATCTGTGCTCCTTGTCTGTCCAGCCAGTGTTGACGGATGGAGATTGATGCTCGTCTCGGAGGCCCGCGCCTCTATGAGTCAAGGAAGCACGCGGCTCCTCCGCTCCGAGCCAATCACGGAGCTCGGCAGCCGTCCGGGGGACGTGGGCGACCAATGAGGGTGCGAGCTTGGCGCCGTAACGCCCGCCCCTTTCGAGTCGGAGTCGCGTCACGTGATGCCAGTGAAAAGTTTGGGTCAGAAAGTTGGAGTCGGTCCGCAGCGAGAAAATAATGATTCAGGCGCTAAATAATGATATCAAATATATGATAACATTGATTCAGTGTTAATATTATGTTGTATTAACACAGAATTGAAGGACATGTCTGCTTATTTAGCTCTCTGTAAAGGAAAGAGAATAGCCTCCATGACGAATGTGTGTTTTTCTGCTATATTAATAAATAACAATGAGGATGTTTTGTTTTTTTGTTTTTTTGTTTTAAATTTTGGCTCGAAATATTTCTCTATTCAAAATGAATTCCCTCTTAACACAGGAGGTATATTCATCCCTTATGGACATGTGACAACTTCAACCAGCTGAGTCAGTTAAGAAAAAATATAAAATAAATATTGGTTCACTTAAAAGTATAACAATAAACTGTAATGCAGCAAAGCAGCGCTGCTGCTGTGAATTATGGAACTTAAATGGCCTTAAATTGAGATCAACACACTTAAGAAATACTATAAAAACGTTTCCCTCATTTTGTAAAAAGGCCGTGTCATGGACATCCATCTATATATCAATCGAATTATAATATAGCCTATACATATACTTTAAATACTGATGTGTCATTTACAGTTAAAAAAAAGCACATATAAAAATATTTTTAGCAAATCCAAAGTATGATTAATTACATCAACAAACACAACACAAATTTACTCACAAGTAAACAAATAAAGTCCATCCTTATAATCATGAGTTAAAGTCATGCTGCAATGACCTTTTGAGAAGTTAGGCATTGAGGAACTAAAAGAATCATAGAGGATCCTCAAAAGAAGAAAAACTTTTTCAGAGAAATTAAAATTAATTAGTAGACAATCTTTGTTGTTTTATTTCCTCTGAGATTGTCTGTGGCTGACAGCAGCAACGCCAGTGATTGATCACAAGTATCAAGATATCAAATGGACGGAGTCATTGTTGTTATGAGGGGTTTTTGGGGTCTAATCCCAAATTGCAGGAGTATTTTCTTAATACTGAACCCGTAAATCCAGGGATCAGGCAGCCTGAAGAGGTGTGTGTGTGTGTGTGTGTGTGTGTGTGTGTGTGTGTGTGTGTGTGTTGGAGGTGGTGGGGGTTAAGTTGAGAGAGGCTTCTCGTCTGTGTTGTCGGTGCTTATTAAAAGCATCATGCATAAATTCCCAGGTTGCCAGAAAGCATGCAGTGGGCTCCGGCCGGGCTGCTGCACACTTCCCACCTCATAAAAAAAAAAACACGCAGTCCCTGCAGACACAGAGCAGGGCAGAAAAAAAGTCCACAAATCAGCTGACTGCAGTGCGTTTGTCTGCAAGCTGAAGGGAAACTGCAGCTCAGCAGGCAGGTGAAGATGAAGGGAAAACACATCGACGAGGGAGGACAACTGAAACACTGTCTGATGAGACTCTTCTGGATCCATCAGGAAATGTTTTCGCTCTGCTGGGACTCTCAGGTAAGAAAAAAACAACTTGATATTTCTTGAGGTGATTATTGTGTTTGTGGTTAAAACTATTTGTTTAAAACACTCTTCAAATTTGCCAAAACTAGGATGCAAAGCTTCAGGTGATTTAAGTTCAGGAATAAATATAAAATACTGAGACCATTTTTGTCCCCATATGACAACCTGTAGAACAATGCTGCTGTGAGATCTGACTGTCTTTATTAGTTAAGAGCTTTAAGAAGTCACTAATATGGGAACTTATATGTATGTTGGTGAATTTGCAGGTAAGTAGCTGATATAGATTTAGATATTTATATAGTAATTGGGAGAGTTGCCACTTTGGATGCAAAAGCATGAACAAAAGGGCATTCCTTAGTTTTTTATTGTTATTTGAGGGAATTTGTAAAAACAGACATTGACAGTCTCACCAACTTTTGAAGATGTTTAAAAAGTAAAAAATATTGTTGAGTTGATATTCAGATATCAGATACTGTCAGTGTGAATGACAGCAAAGGGATCCAGGAGCCTTGTTGCTGTGACATTAGAGATGACAGATCAGTGACGTACGGACAGAAATACATCTGCATGTGATTATAAAACATCTCCTCATCACATTCACTGGAAGAAACTTCAGGTTAAACACATTATTTGAAAAATTACTGTAAAATCAAGTTGTGGTTGTAACTGATAAAAACTGTCCTTCTCTTTGATTTTACAAATTAGAAATCGGACATGAGAATACAAATTAATAATGTTTTCCAGAATGATTTTGTAAAATTACAATTGTGAAATCTATAAAGATTTATACTGCAAAGATGTCATTTATTTAGAAAATTAATCTAACAAAATCAGAAAATTTTGCATTAATGACAAAATGTTTTTTTGTTCGTTAAACTTTTGAAGGAAAGCATGTTCAAACACAAAATAATTCACAAATAAATTCAAAAAATATTTCAAAATTCAATTCAATTCATAAATATATTTTCTGTCATTGTCTCCTGACCATCCTCAATGATAAATGTGCGTTTCTCTGATTACCTTTTGGTTTGTTGCGTTGGTAATTGTGACTCAAACTATAAGTCACTGCTGAAGAAGTGTGTGCTTTTTGTAGCATAACACAAAATACTTATAATTACCATTTAGTCACATATTTACCCCAGAGGGCTTTTCACATGAGGGCTACCAACATCTGCATGTGATAAATCACCAGGGAGGATTTTGGATACATTTGCAGAAATAAATGTCACTCACAAGACATATTTTTCCTTCTCAGTGTTTGTGTCAACACTGGAACCTGAACCTCTCAGGGAGAGCAGGGGGTTATGGGTAATGCCACCTGTGTCACCAGGCTCATTGGAAAGCAGCCATGAAGTGAACATGTTCTCACTCAGGAGCTGGAAGATTAATGCAGGATATTTACATTACATTCAATTTAGCTTCCAAAAAAAAAAAAATCTAAATAAAAAATATGACCACTGCAATAGAAAAGCAGCAGTTTAAAATGTGTTCAGGTGGAAGGGATTTGTATAGACACACTGTCTTAGGGTGCAAGCGATGGACAGATGGAACTTAATGTGAACCTCCCAGGTCCTTACTGGAGAAAGAAAAAAATCCAATTCTGAAAATGAAATGAATGTGATGTGGATTAGCTGCACACACACATCTATAATAAATATAGTGGAGAGTGCAGTCACTTGACCCAGCTGCCACATTCTTTCTGCATTTACCATCTCAGTGATGATGAACTTGGCTCAGTGGAGCAGACGGAGGCTGACGGAGCAGATAACCACCGTTAACTGACTGTCATCACACCTGGCTGCAGCACAGCAGCGCCAGTCAAACAAACACTTCCAGGAAGCACAGGCTCAATGGAGGCCGGACATTTGGCTCGATGACAAAGAACTACAGCTTCCCATGAAAAAAGTCATTCTCAAATTCAAGAAAAGTTTCAGGCTTTAAAATAGCCAACCGGTGGCTGAAGTTGGGTTCTGGTTGGTCATTTCTAATTTATTCATTTTGCAATTTAAGCAAACTTAATAAAGGTTTCATAAAACTGAATCTGGGTTTAAAGCAGTCAGTGGGTTATCAGTGTTAATATAGTCCTGGTATAAATAATGTCAGCACAGATGGTTTTAGTGTAGACCTACAATTACATGGACCAAGAGAAAAATGTGAAATCTCTTCTGCAGCCTGATACTTTGTTTAAAGGAGCCTGTGGGCTTCAACTGAACCAGTTGAACAGTTTTAGGTGCCAATCTGATGTGAAATTTAGAGAGAAAAAAAGAGTGAAATTGTACTTCTCTCTGTTTGCAGTTAGAATAATGGATGATCCTGATATAATGTGTATTATGTAGTTTATGAATGGAAAAATGAAAAATCGATGTGCGTCCACCCAACTCAGTACATCTCCTTCAGACTTTCTTAGACTAATTGTGGCCTTACTGATTTCGTCAACTTCAACAATAGTGCTCTCAAATCACACTTTTTATTTAGATCCTGACTTTACTCAAACTCCCTAAGAGGTGGTGTCATCTTTACATCATCATGCTCAATATATTAAACACGTGGCGCCAAAGTGGAATTTGTATTTTGTGGCTGGCATTGGGCGTTTCATTCATGCTTCACAATCATTGGCTCATTTGCTTCTGTGTGGGATTAACCTCTAATCATATTCATGCACATTATGACTGGACGACCTTTCCGGTTACACTCCTGATTACAGTTATGTCGGCTCTCCCACCAGCCCAATATCATCCTCAGGAAATATTTTGTAGTGTTGATGTTACAACGTTTTATGTTGATGTTCAATGCGGAGCAAACGTATTTGTGTTATTTCACAACAGCAGCAGGGTGGAATCTGATCTGTCCGTAATTCATTCTGCTGCAGGAAAACGAGTCCAAACATCAAAGCCAGATTCATAAAGAAATATCTTCAGCCACAAGAAGAACAAGGCGTCCGACAAGAGTCAGTCGGGGATTATATGAAGAGAGAAGACACTGAGATGGCATAAATCCACCTACTAACAGTGGCAAGTATCTTGAAAAAAATGCATGCATATGCTCCAAAGAAAACTAACTGCAGTTTTAAAAGTGAACAATATTGACTTGATTTAGATTTTTTTCTCTCTCCACTGCCCTTTGTATGAAGTTTGCAGATAAAGAACCTATCCAGCAATTATTTTATTAAATCTCCTCACTTGACAACCTTTTTGAACTGCCTGAAGCCTGCGCTGTATGTTTCTTAAGGTGGAATCCAAGCAGGATCTTTATTTCCGCTTGGATTCATTGAGAGCTCCTTCAAACTATTCTACCAAACTTAAATGTACGACCATCTGCAAAGCCATAACGTTTCTCCAAATAAAATAAGCCTAGAAAAATAAAATGATGCATTTTATTTGTGGCACATTTTTACTGGATGGTAATCATGACATGCTAAAAATGGGACTGTAACAGGACAGGAAGTTTAGGACTCAACAGCACAACTCGGAAACACAGCTTCGGTTAACTTTTTCATTTTACTGAGAACAGTTCAGAAAAACCACAGGCGAGAGTGTTGAAGGAATAATGCAAAAGGCAGAGTCCAAAAAAACGTTCCAGAAGTCAAAAACCAGCCATCAATCCACTCAGGCAGAAGTGCAGACAAGGAGTGGGCAAAGACAGATCCAAAAAGACAAAAAAATACTCAGACGCTAACAAACTCACTGATAGGAACAGCTGGAGCGAAGAACTATGAACTGCAACGAACTGGCAGAAAGAAGTGAGGGGAGAAACAGGTACATATACGGAGGAGGACAGAGAGACAATAGGATGCAGGTGGAAACAATCAGGGCGAGGCAGACAGTCACGGAAGGCGGGAAAACATCAGGGACCAAAAAGTACCAAAATAAAACGGGAAATAGAACCAGAAGATTACAAAATAAGAGAGGAAAGCCTTGACAGACAGGACGAGATGTGACCGAGGCAGACTCAACATTCAACCTCATCACCTTCAAATGATGTTTCTATACAAGTCAACTGCAACAGCAAGCACATTTTGAAGGAACAGGAACGACGTCCTCTATCAACGTAATGGAGAAACTTTGTTTGGCAAGTCACAGATATGAATCAGATTTGTGTTCACTGACGATCTATTTCTGCAAAAATATCCCCAAAAATGATCCACACTGTACTTCCTTGTGGCCAAACGTTATAGTGATTATATTGGCAACTCTTGGTTAAGAAAAGGTGAAGATGGTGGTCCGAGTTCAACTAGAACGAGAATTACCGCCTCACAGTTGTATATATTTGCCAACCAGTCAGGTTTGCAGTTTACATTGGTGTCTGTCATGAGCATGGGACAGATAGACGGGACAGCCGTGGGGAGACAGTCACCTTCATCTCTGACAACCAAAAACCATTCAGTTCATCGTTAGGTTCAAGTGAACGTTTGTGCCAAATTTGAATAAAGCACCTAAAGGCATTCTTGGGATATTGCGTTTACGTGAATAGGAGGACATGAGGTCACTGTGACCCTGACCTTTGACCCCCAAATATTAATGAGTTCATCATCGGGGCCAAGTGAACGTTTGTGTAAAAATCTGAATTTGAATCCGAAAAAAGAATACGATCCAACCAGTGTTTAAACTGAACCAGAGCTCAAAGTGCTTCCACTAAACACTACTGCTGCTTCTAGAAATGCATTATGTAATACTTTCTGATGTCCTGATTCTGGCCAATAAGCCGTGTCACAAACCGGCTCAATGCTTGCGACAAAGAGGAAGGAAGACGAGACAGGTTGAAATGCCAAATGCAGAGTTTTATTTAAGATCAATAAAGTTAAATAATAAAAACAATTATTTTCGTTTTTCCTGTCTTCAGTTAGAAATTCGGGCTTAAACATTCATTAATTTGTTCAATGCACGTATTCAACAGTCAGGGACTGTAGTCACGTAGGGAAGCAGTTTGGGTATAGTTAGGTGTCGTCTGCAGAATGACACCTAACGACAAAAGATCCAGCGTGGATGACGGTGCTCATGTTAGTAGGATGTGTCTGGAGGACAACTGGCAGCTCCTTCACAGATGTGTCCCGCCAAAGTTCGATTTTCATTCTTGTTTATAGTGTCTGTTTTATTCGGTGTTGATTTATGTTCCTCCTGGATTAGCGGTGGATGTGGTTTGAATAATTCAGTCCATATAATTATCACACATTTCGTTTCAAATCCGTGGATCGTACCTGTTTTGCGACGACAGTCCAGACGCTGACATGAGCGTTTGTACTCTCTTCTATTATTTCTTGGTGGATTTGCAGAAGTTCTGGCTGGAGTCGATGCTCTCCGCCAGGCGCCGACACTCTGGCAGTATGAGGCGTCGGTCGGGACGGGTGGTTTCAGAGCCTCCGCAGCTAATTCAGTGGAACCGGGACACATCCTAGGAAGCGTGTGGGCCATGATGGGATGATCTATATTTGCTGTAATTCTATGTTTAAAAATCTCTGTCTGTTCCCATCTGGTGGCTCGGCACCGTGTACAGTAGCTGCTACAGAGTCAGTGAATTGCTGTGTGATCCAGTTGCTCCCACTCTGTGGTCGGGAGACAGAACTTTTATGCTGTCTTTTGCCAGACGGACAAGCTTTTTACATGCACGGCTAGGCCTGCAGCTAACCCTGTGGCAGGGCTCCCAAACTTGTCATGTCCTGAAAGTAAACTTTTGTTCTGTTCTGCAGTTCCACTGTAGAAGTTTTTGTGAGTGCCAATCTAATTAGTAGATCTCTTTGGAAGAATTTTTATGCAATTAGCAGATTCAAGAAAATAGCATAGACTGAGCTGAGGAAAACACAAATGTACTGTCGCTCAGCCGGAAGAAGGAAACCAGTTATATTCTCTCAACATTTCAATGTCTGTATTTAACCTGTTGTGTTTTTAGAAAATCTATCGCTGAAGATGGGAGGCCTCTCTCAGCTGGTGTATTTGCACATTACTGTTGTGAGACCCACTTGTGCGTCAGCCGTCAGCTGTAACAGCTGGTCCGGCCGACGGACTGACAGACACCTGAGGAGCTGGAACAGAAACAGGAAACGAGAAACGACTCGTCATCCTGCTTCAGGTACAGAACGGGCAGCAGCGAGTCCTGACAGAGACACAGTGGAGAGCACTGAGACAGGAGTATGTAGCTGTCAATCACAGGCCCCGTGGCCCCGCCTCTCTCATTAAGAAGACAAACAATGAAGAGGGAGGGGGGAGGAGGAGGAGGAGAGAGAGAGAGAGAGAGAGAGAGAGAGAGAGTGTTTGGGGGGGGGGTTATAGGAAGAAATCAGACACCAGAGCCACGAAACCAACTGACCCCATCCAGTACCCATCACCCCCTGAAACACACAGAGGGTTGTGTGTGGAGGGAATTACTTAGATGTGTGTCTGTGTGTGTGGGAGTGGACTTCCAATCCTTTTAGGATTATGCCCCCCCCCCCCTCGCTGGCTCTGTTCTTCACTCTTTCACTCTGCTGCCCCTCGGGCAATCACCTTAAAACTTGCACTCATTCAGATATTTCTAACAATGCGTAGCAGTGGTAACCATGTGAGCGCTGGCAGGGCACGCAGGAATGCACAGATTCAGTTCCCCGTCACCCTCCGTGATAAAAAAAACAACGCCAAAAGACAAAAAGGAAAATATCGATGTCAGTAACACATTTCCTAGATTTCTTGCAGGATGGTGGCGATTTAAAAGAGACAATTACAGCAAAGCAGGCTTTTGTTTAAAAAGAAAAAAGTCACATGTACAAGAAACGTCCGAGCACACAAGATCATTGAACACTCTTTATACATGGAGAAGTGTGACGTATAAAAAGTTACATTTTTACCTTTGCAGTGACAAGATGCAGCTCTTAAAGACAACCTATAGTGTAGTGACCAAGCGGCAATCAAAATTGGATTGTAAACGGACGTTATGAATCCTCCAGTTCAGATTCTGTCCGTCACCATTTTGCTACTTCGGAGCGGTTTGGAGCAGGAAGTGACCATATTTGGACGAGCTGGGGGAGGAGCCAGCGGTGGATCTGACCGATCTGATCGGAAACCTGACGATACTACGTCCCGCCCACCGATAGCTGTAACCTGACTGCGCCACAGGCCTGTCAATCAAACAGACACGCCCCCAAAAACAGGTCTTCTTGAATCTTCTTTTCTAATGAATGAGGGATTATTTTCAGATGGACCTCCAGAAAACTAAGAAGAAGGAGTGACTTTAGCTAACAACACCGAGATAACTGATGGACACATTTTATTCACTTTGGATTTGATGAGAGAAGTTGAATGGGAGTCTATGGAACCTCTCGTGACACTCGGTGGTATTACAGCTTCAGGTACTTCTGCATCGGCTTCATTTTTCAGACCCAGAAACTACGTCCACTTTTACAATCGATGGTTGTGACACATGCTTTCAAACAATATGCCCAGTTTTTCCAAATCTAATTCAGATTTTTTTTTGCACGTTGACTCAGATCACCACTTGCTGTGAGGATGGTGACGTTTCCTACTTTGTATTCTTTTTATTTACAGGATTTTGATCCATTTGTTTTTAAAATAAACAGTTCAGTTTAAACACACCTGCTGATCTTGTTGATGCAGGAAGTTTAGCTTTCTCTGCTGTAGCTCTCATGGTACGTCACTTTGGAAAAGAGCCTCGGCTAAATGTCTTAAAATGTGAATGTACACCTTCCAAACAGCTCCTGATCCTGTTTTGAGCCACACGGGAGCAGAGGGCAGGAGCGAGCGCTCCCTCCCTGCCCCTCAGCGTGCACGACGGAGGGAATTGCCATCCATCCTTATCTCCAGGTCCAGTCAACTCGAGGCGGAGAGAGAGTTTGCTCCATCATCAGAGCCGACCATTTGATAGGATTCTGGCACTGCAGCTAATCAATCTGCAGCACAGAGCTGCCAGAAGACCTGTAACAAAGCTCAAAGAGCCTCACAAATGGCCGAGTCCTGGGGATAAGCCCCTGCACAGGATTACATATTGATTTTGAACGTCTAAAAAAGCTTATCATATAAAACCGCAGCAGACTACAAAAGTAGCGGAGTCTATGCACGAATCCGCCTTTCAGAGAGGAGCATCAACTTTCAAATATAGAGACCCCGAGCATGAACCAAAACCGAAATAAATGGTGAAGAAATCAATGGAAGGGATGAGGTACGGTGGCACATTATAAACTGGAGAATCTCAACTTGGAGGGTTGCTGCACGTCAGCTTCTTCTTATTGTGTTTGTTTATTTATTTTCACCCTTAAAATTCCTTTCCCACAGCTGATTTTATGGAAATGTAGTGTTCCCGTATATTTCTCTTTTCTAACTTCTTTGAGTGCCTTTTGACTCACATCTCAGGTGCTATTTGGGCAAAACTCCCTTGAAATTTAAATGTAATTATATTTATTTTGGTTAATCAGAGGTCAAATAAACAAAGACTATTCTCATTCATGCATTTGTCTGTTCATACCTCTGTACTAGTCGGTGTCTTTGGGCCAGACTCAGATATCTCACCAAACATTGGAACCACTGCTACTACATTTAGATACTGAAGGCTCCCAAAGGATGGGATGGACATGCTCCATGGGCAAAGCATAGGTTGTATAACATGATGCTGTGATTTTCAGAAACTCAAACTGTATAAAAGAAAACAAAAGTATTGTGTTTTCCAGTTGATGCATGACACAGATATTTCAAGGAAAGGCCTGACCAATACGCTTGTCATCTTTAGTATCGATTGGTTTAGGTGACTAAAACATTTGGTTAGTTAAAGGTGATGATTTTGAATTAAAAAAAAAAAAAAGTAAATATCGAAGCAAAACTACACGCCTCTTCCCCTCAAATCAAAAGCTTTCAGTTCCCAAATCAGAGCAATGTTTCTGTGAAATATTGCCAAGAGCAGTTATTGGTATTCAGGTTAGTTAAAGTGGTGTAAATGAAGGGCTGTCCTTGATGAATGTTTTCTGTTGTTGACAGTTGGATTGTGAATTGAAAGAATGTAAAGTGTGCGATGGTATCATGTCGAATGACCCCAAAGCAGCCGGTAGTTATTCTCCCATTCACTGGTGTTTACGTCAACTTATAACACTTGGCCGAGGTGGAAATGTTTGTGTATTAACGTGATGCAATAATAAATACGATGGTTTACTGAATGTTAAATATGTGTGTTTTTGTTTTTTAGTTCCCCCTTGATGTTGCAGTATTTGATACTGCTTCTGGAGACGGTGCATCCATGTCCTGCTGCGCTCCATCACAGGTCTCCACATTTCAATACATCTTAGATTTTGATTAAAACTTTAAGAGAAGTAACCATCTGGAAAGACATAAACATGACAGTCACATGACAAACTGCAGGAAGGAAGCTGGTTTTCACATAAAGGACAAAGTCTTTACCTGCTGCTGACAGGTTGAATGATACTTGATCAAATGTGCGGTCCAAGGTCTTCTAGATTTGATTCCACCAGTTTATTTGCAGACATATTTAACACAAGCCTGAGAACACGCATGAACAAATCACCCTAAAAACAAACAGCGTGAAGGAAACGAAACCTTAATGTCCTTGATACACGAGGCAGCTGCGAACACAGCCACTTCCCCTCCATCAATAATCCGCACTTAATAATCAGGAGATTAACCGATATAAAGTGTGCAGATGACTGGCGGCTGGAAACAACTACGGATGACAGCATACACACGCACACACCTTCATTCCCTCTAAACATAAAACTAATTAGAATTGATTTATTATGGATCAGGTACCTTATCAGGTAAGAGAGGGAATTACCACGGCAAGCCAAAGGGCTGCGGCAGGTCGCTGCTGAATGGTAAAATCAATCTGGGTTGACTGTGTCGTGTTCCAAGGAGAGCACAACCAAGAAGCAGCTTTCTCAACAACTCAAAAATCACATTTTTACAATCAAATATCGCCCCGTCAATATGAAAAAAATATCTCCAAATGCTGCCAAGGAGCTAAATGTGCACAGGAGAAATTCTCTCTGGCAACGTGCCATATTGTAATAAGTAGAAGAAACTTTGCATTGCTGAACTGATCACCTGCGTTTCTCTCAGGAAACCCACCACTCCTCCTTTTTTCCTTGTTTTTGGGCGGCTGGCGTCAAATCAGCAGCTTGTCGAAGCCTCTCCAGCTCCGGCTCCTTCTCCAGGGCAACTTTGAAAACTTCATCAATATGTTAATGACTTAATCTTTAAACACTTAAAGAAACCATTAATAAACATTGATTTGAACACTCGCCACCAGTGACTCACATTAATCCAGTGCAAATAGATGACACAAACTGCAACGGAGGGCAATTTGTGGAGGATTACCAACAGAAAATGGACACAAGAGACATTGATCAAGCTTTCTGTGGCAGGGATGAAACGAGGCCGAGTCTTGCCGTCACAGGATGACTCACCCTTTTCTTCTGTTTGTTAAGGTCAACAAGCTTCTTGAAGGGAAAATACTCTTCTTAATATAAATCATATTTAAAAACCCAGTGATGCTGCCAAATTTCAAGCAAGACCACCCACAGCCAACATATAAACAAGTTTGGGCTTCTGACTGCAAGCTTTAATGTAATTTTGTCCTTGTGATGTACGGTACGTTCTGGTAGCAAAAGACAGATACAAATGGACTGTGGTCATCTGTGTCACAACAAAACAAAGAGCATTAAACTAAATGGAGAACTGACACAGTAACAGTAAAATGTGTGCATATAGACCCACTACATCAGTCACACTGTTTAAACCTGATCTTTACAGGAATATTCTTCAACAGACGCTGTGGTAACTTTTCCTAACAGCCATAAATTTAAGGTGTTTCAAAATCATCAAAGAAAAACGTTCATGTGTGTCAAAATATTCCTTTACTGTATACTTGAAGGAATATATTTGAGTGTTATAGCTGCACGGTTGTGAATGAACCAATCTGTGCAAAGTACACTGCAAACAGCTCTCCCTGAACTACCGCTGTGCTTCGTCCATCACAGTTACGCTAAAACACATAAATCTGACCATTGCAAACAATAAAAATAGCTGCCATGCACGAGATCTTCATCAGCAACCAACAGGTTGAATTACTGCTCTGTTGTCACAGTTAGCAACAAAAGGTACAGTTTGATTACATGATATCGTTGTACATTCCTTCCACAGATGACTGAAACCAAAATATCTGATTTGGCACAAAACAATCCAGCAAGAACGTACTGAAGCAGAAGCAGAAATACAAGTCTCAGTGACAAAGACTAGTACATTTTGTATTTGTAGTTCAATGAGTGGCAGCACGGGGCGAGCAGCCAAAGAAAACATGGGAGTGAAACAAAACCACTGGCAATACACGGATGTGGAATCGTCTTTGTTGCGCTACAGATTAGATTACAGACCTCGCACGAGCATCTGAACACGAGCAGCCTGACACAATTAAATACACTGGAGCATGCTTTAGCACCGTTTTCTCACAGCGAGGAAGATCTGAGGGCAGACTTGTCAAGTTCTTCTGACTACGACCATCGACCGTGAGCCGATTTGAAGCCTGGAGCTCAGGTTTACTGCTTGCCACCCAGCATCAGGCAGATTGTTGCTACAACTGGTTTTGTTCTGGCAGCCGATGACCACGTGTGCCTCTGCTCAGGCAACTACACGGCTGCTGCATTTAGCTGAGGTCTAAACATGTGGACAACTGCTTGCCTTTGCCTTTACCAGTTTATAACACCTGATTCAGCTCAGTATCTGTGGGAACTACGTCCTTATTTGTCGATTCCACACCTCACAATTTACTATCAGCGCTAACATTTAGGAGTATGTGCTCGATATAGTGAGGTAGAAACTAAAGGTGTGAAGGTGGTGGATGAGCAGTGTGTCCAGATTTTGCGGAGGAAGCTGTCATGTGTGCCCAATCACAGATCTGCAAACTCATTGTCACAATCATTACCTTAATTGATCCCAGTTAGCCATATTGTATTTAAATTAACCATGACCTTTACCTAACCTCAGCCATTAGTAGTTGTAGTATATATATAGTGCAGAATTTGATAAGTGCTGGCATTGCAGCAAACATTCAGTCACGGAGGAAACTACATTATCACGTTTCATTGAGTCCCGTTGAAAAAACAAAAACAAAAAAAAACACCCGCGCAGCTTTAGTTCTTGTGACTGGAAAATAAAACTGTGTCCTGTGTGATGGTATGTGTCCGGCTACGCTCCACCGAGAATTATTTTCTGTTTTCATCCGAAAAGGCACAGACCTCGGGTTAAGTTTTAACTACCAGAGCAGCCTTTAACTAATCAGCATTGATAACCGTATGTCCCCGGACCAATCAGCAACCAGCAGTGACGTCACCTCCAGTTCAGATTTTGGCCATGTTGGAAGTTCGGAGTGATTTGGAGACGGACGTGACCATATTTCGGACTACCGGCCTGTCAGTCACACAGACACGCCCCCCCAAAACACAACTTATTGAAGATAATGTTCTAATGAATGAGGAATTATTTTCAGATGGACCGCCAGAAAACTAATAAGAAGGAGTGACTTTAGCTAACAACACAGTGATAACTTGTGAAAAATGTTGTTGACTGAGAATTTTATGAGACTTTTTAAGCGGGAGTCTATGGAGCCAGAGACTTTTTGAGGCCAACCTCTAGTGGCACTCGGTGGTATTGCAACTTAAGGCACTACCGCATCAGCCTAATTTTTCAGAGCCTGAAGCTACGTCCACTTTTATATACAGTCTACCACCATATTTAGAAAGAAATACTCGCACTGCTACCCTGACTGCTGATTGGTCCGCCCTTCAGAGCGGCAGAGTGAACGTTAATGCAAACAGGGTTTCCAGACTAGTGAAGGAAACTGAAGGCATGAGCAAATGTGTGGCGGAGCCAGGCTTCTGTCAGTCAGCTGTACTTTCACAGCATGTGAACACATACAAGGATTCCTTCAAAAGTCTTCACTACATATATTCTATGAGTGGACTGATATGGATATATATATATAGACTGCAGATGTTGTGTGAGCTCGTAAAAGTGTACATTTGGTTAAGGGCATTTGTTTGGATGATCAGCATAGTCTGACATTATCTCAGCCTATCAGAGACATACGACTTATGCCTCAAGTTTTAGCTGTTATAAGAGGTAAATATGGCTGTTTCTGTTAAAGACTCCTGAGGTTACGTCAGTTCAGGCAGTATTTGGTACCGATAACCAAAAATTCAAAGCCTTCAGTATTTTTCGGGGGGTTTCCTCCTGACATGTCGTTGCACACCAAATCATAGCCGGCTTCACCTTTTTCCAGAGCTTTGAGCATAGTTTTTCTGAGTGGATGGAGTACTAAGGAAAGCTGCTTTCATGCTCATCAAATCCAACATTAGTTTTTAAATGTTACTGTGTATTCACCTCATAATCAATGTCATCTGATTTTGTCTGTTAACTGCTGGTATGAACATTAAACACATCATTTTTTTTAGTGCGAATGTAAAAGGCACAACATTTAAATAACTACAAAATCTTTATTTATAAATCATAGTATTATGTGTTTTGACAGAATGTTTCTACTTTTTCAGCATGCATTATATTTTGTGGAATTTGTAGTCGAATAATGTGCCTGTAAGACCCGGCAGGGTGGAAGGGGAAAACAAAGACTGCAGGCTTTATGGAACAAAACAAGAACAGGCAACTGGCCAAGAGATTGAGGCCGCCGGGCTCCGAGGCCGGTCAGCTCCGTCCCTTGAACCGAGACCCCGAGGAACAAACCTAAAAGCCATCGCAGAAAAAAGGAAACTGATATTTTGAGGAGGCGCTAGATTCGTTCCCCAAAGGTCTTTGTACTCGTCAGAGAGAACGAAGCCTCCATAACCAAATAAGATTAAGATCACAATCTGAGCCAGTGCAACATTAAAAAGATAAGGCTAATGAGAATGGCCTGCTCTCTCCACACGGTTACCTTTCATTGTCCGCTGATTAAAAACAGGACATTTTCTGAATAAACAATGAGTGTCTGCTTTTTTCATGCTCAACGTTTGGTATCAAGATAACAGATAATAAAAATTATCTTTATTGGACTGTTAGTATGCAGTTGCATTGCTTTTTTTTTTTTTTTTTTTTTTTTGTATAAAGAAATCTCTCCACAGTTGCAAAGGTTGTGTGCAATTATTACATTTACCCACATCCAGATTGTTCTAAAAGGGTTTTCTTTTACTGCTCAAATAAATATCTCAGGGATAACACCTTCCGCACAAAGCTAAAAATCTCCCAGAAGCCCCACAGACACGGATTTAAAGCCTTGTTGTGTTGTTATAGTACATTTTTTCCTGTTTGCTTTAGATAACAAATCTTTGGTTGACCCTGAGGGTTAGGGAAGCATTACAAATTAATCCCAGTTTTAATAAGTCTGTCTTAAGCCTGGGATCTTTTCTCGAAAAGGAAGAAAGAAAGAAAAAGGGGGAGGGAGAGAAGAAAGGGATCTGAGAGGAAAAGAAATATATTAAACCCTGTGATCACAGGCAGCTTTTCTTGTTTGTTATCCGTCCGTTTTACGTTTAATCCAATACTTGCTAATCCAATTTGTCGTTTGGGCTCTGACCCTAACTTCTCCTCATCTTGCGGCTTTTTCTTAAATTTGCCAGAGCTTTCAGTCTGTGACCGCTCTTCATTTCCCAGTCCTTCGAAAGCAAACTGGACTCTGGGATGTATATTCTTTTCAAACAAAAAGTTTAGGGGGTTGTGAAAAAAAAAAAGAGGAAATCGGTGCAGGTTGACTTCTCATGGTGGGAGTATAAAAAGTAAGAGGTTGTTCTAGACAAGTTGTAGCTTCAGCCTGAATATGCATGAAGAGCCATAATCAGATCTTGGGCTGTCACCTACTGAAGGGGAATATTGGGGAACACAAAGGGATTGATTTAATTACTTGGAGTGGGCCTGTGCTTCGGAGCTGCCTTGTTAGGAGGGAGTGAAAAGGCTGGCAGTATCCTTGTGCTATTCTGTGAGGGGGGTTCGGAGGGTGTCTGGGGGGTGCAGTTGCAGATGGTGGGGGTACGGAGGTAGTCCAGCTTCTTAAGTCACCAAAACTAATCCCTAGTATAAAGCTCTCCTGATTGAAAGGACCTGCATTGATTGCAAAAAAATGGACAGGGTGCATTGTGTGTTGAACGTCAATCTGGCCAACGTTCCTTCTGTTCAATCACCTTCTCGCTGTGGTGAGTTGTAACGATATTATAACACAGGATCTCCCTCTTATTTCAAACATAAAAAGGGAATTTAACGTCCTGCTCACTTGTTTCTGATATCTGTGTGCAGATCGTGCAAAAAAGATAATATATGTTTTCAATTGACTGAGTCTGAGTGACCTGATATGTTATTAA
Source organism: Brachyistius frenatus (assembly GCF_029030835.1). NCBI lineage: Eukaryota > Metazoa > Chordata > Actinopteri > Embiotocidae > Brachyistius > Brachyistius frenatus. The sequence continues at coordinate 95,212 of NW_027210998.1, read as the reverse complement.
AGTAATTTAGTCTTCAAGAAAAAGATGATCAGTACCGTCAATTGAGCCATTTATAGAAGTTGAATTAAATTGGATAGATAAATTACCCCACCCCCTAAATAACAGCTGATACAGAGTATATTAATTCCAGATGTGTATCAATATACAATTCAGGACCATTATCGGCAGGTTTCATCTCTGTGCTGCTCCCCTCTCCGGCGTTTGTCTTTGTCTGAAGATGATGACAGATTGAAGGGTCTTTAGAGGAAAACAAAGCACTCGAGATATTTTGAAGGGCTGTAGATAGTGAGACTCACCTGATGGATCCCTGAGAGGTGTTTTCATCAAAAGGGCTCCTTTCTACCACAGAGATTCAGACAATAAGCCAGTCAGAGTGGATTCTAGTGCCTTGTGCTCAACAGGCACCGGTGACAACGAAGCCCTTAATCATCTCATGACAAAAGCCAAAAGGCATCATCCTATTAAGCAGTGTGCTTCGCCGCTAATATGAGCTACTGCCCGGGAACCTTTCATAGGGCGCTGTGCTATTAAAGTGCTTCTGAACCAGCCAGCGGGAACCTAGGCCCATTCACCTTTCATCTGGCGGCCTGTTGTTTGGTGGCTATAGTGGAGGCCGGCTCAAGATGTTAGTGATCTCATTACAGTGGTTGTGAGAAACAGCCTCCAAATTTGAGCATCTCCCTTCCCTTTTCTCTCCCTTCCTTTTTCATCTTTCCCTAACCATGATTCCTCCTGCATCAATGGCTTCGCCCTTGCGTGGCCATAAATTGATTATTACTTGAGGTTCACAAATATGCCATTTTCCTGAAAAGTTTACTCATCCACACCCCCTGTAGCTCTTTCTTATCTTTTCTTTTCGGGGCGGTACACTGAATGGGCGGCCAGGTTGAAAAGCGAGGAGGCCCCCGAGCATCACAAGAAAACGTTCAGATTTCTCATTTAGTTGTCTTTATGCCGCAAGCGCCATGTGGTCCTTGAAGGTGTTGAAAACATGGGAAGCACTGGAGGGATCAGAGCAATCTCATTAGCATTCGCTCAGAATTGGAGTGGCGCGGCTGCATTGCGAGGCCGAGTCCTCTGTCGGGCCTGAGACGGCCACCTCTGCCGCTGCACCCTCCGCCTCTTTGTGCCTTTGTGTTCTTTCAAGATTTTTTTGTCATGTCGGGCTGCTTTCCTCGGTGGGACATTGCCAAGAGGATCATGGGAAAAGACAATATCATCGCTGTCTTGGAGTCGTCAAAACAGAAGTGAAATTACAAAATGAAACTTGATGATGTCACGGTACATATTCTACGTTCTTCAGGGAAACCTGAAAGGAGCTTTGACCAACCCGAACAAAACAGGAACAAAGCTTTGTGAACAAAATGGTTGCTAGTGACAGAAAATTTGCGATTGGCTTCCAAACCTGAAGCCAATGGGTCCTGAAAAAGTTGGAATTCCTTTGAATCTGTATACATTTAGAAAAATGTAGTTTTGAGTCAGCTTGAAGTGTCTACCTTCCTCCTCTTTCTCTCACTGACTGTGCCAGTAGATTGCATTCACCCGGTGAGCTGATGTCCAGTGGATGAAATATAGTCAAATTGAATTTTGGCCACCTGAAACCAACAACAGTTCATACAGTTAAACCGCAGAATTGCCCAAACTTACAATGAAGAAAACTTGATTTACTGAAACACATTTGGAGAATTGCATCTGCCGGCTTTCTGTCAGGTACAAACTGTGTCCCGGTCAACTTGTTATGTGTTGGTGTTTTCTTTCAGCCCATTTTACTAATCAAACAAAGGCTTAATATGACAACATAGATGAGCCAGTTGATGGACGGCTGACTCACCGGGACAACTCATTTGAACAGAGGCATCATCATACTTATTATCATCTCATCCTGCTAATATTTCAAACAGAATTGATCAATTTTGCTGATTATTGAAATTAGCTGGCTCTTATGACTTTGCTAACTACCCATTTGAACAGTCAAACAACAACTCTGGTTCGTGGTCTCTCTTTGTATTATCATAATGAAAATACTGTGCAATAATATTTGCTCTACTGGACAGTGTTCGGAGTTCAGTCAGTAGAGATATTTTAAGAGGCCTTGAAAATCATCCAGTCGAACTAGCTCTTGCTTCTTTGCTCACGATCCTCTTTCATGGAGAGGCCTAAAACCTCGTTCCTTCACCAGAAAGACAGGAAAAATCTCTGTAGCACAGCGTCTCTCCGTTTTATTTATCTGACTTTGTGTTAGAAAACTCACGTCCAATGTGACGCACTACAAAAAAAGAAAAGATAACGTTCAACGAGCAGACAATTTCTTGACGAATAGCTTCCTTCTCTCTTTAGCTTCAGCTTATCGAATATTTCCTTCACGTTATCTCTTAGTCCGAGAAATGTTATTTGGCTGACTAGTGGATTTAGATGTATATTATTCTAAAGTAATATGAAAGCTATACCGCTGTTGCTTTTGGATTAATAATCGTTCATACCTCCTGTGAAGGTTTCCTGACTTTCTTCAGGCCTGTCTTTTAGTCTCAGTTACCCGCAGTGACATCCACACCCGCTCTGAACGACCGCGGCTTTCAAGGTCACCTCAGCGGGACATCGTCATCACTTCTCGGCCTCACCTCGCAGTCAGCAGGATTTACAGGAACATCCGGACGGTCACATGTCTGCTTGTGTTTTTAATTCATTACAAAGCATGCAAGTGTTACCAAACCATTTCTAGTAGTCTGTCAGATTAAATCGGGCAACATTAAGTGGCAAACTGATGAAGCGAAATGTGAAATGGATGTAGGTCTCAGTGGAAGAGATTTATTAGTTAAATGTCAGCAGTCGGCCCTGAAATCACAGACAACCTTAAATAATGTCAACAACTCATTTCCACCAGAAGTGTGTGTGTGTGTGTGTGTGTGTGTGTGTGTGTGTGTGTGTGTGTGTGTGTGTGTGTGTGTGTGTGTGTGTGTGTGTGTGTGTGTGTGTGTGTGTGTGTGTGTGTGTGTGTGTGTGTGTGTGTGTGTGTGTGTGTGTGTGTGTGTGTGTGTGTGTGTGTGTGTGTGTGTGTGTGTGTGTGTGTGTGTGTGTGTGTGTGTGTGTGTGTGTGTGTGTGTGTGTGTGTGTGTGTGTGTGTGTGTGTGTGTGTGTGTGTAGTATGTGTGTGTGTGTGTGTGTGTGTGTGTGTGTGTGTGTGTGTGTGTGTGTGTGTGTGTGTGTGTGTGTGTGTGTGTGTGTGTGTGTGTGTGTGTGTGTGTGTGTGTGTTGTGTGTGTGTGTTGTGTGTGTGTGTGTGTGTGTGTGTGTGTGTGTGTGTGTGTGTGTGTGTGTGTGTGTGTGTGTGTGTGTGTGTGTGTGTGTGTGTGTGTGTGTGTGTGTGTGTGTGTGTGTGTGTGTGTGTGTGTGTGTGTGTGTGTGTGTGTGTGTGTGTGTGTGTGTGTGTGTGTGTGGTATGTGTGTTTGTTGAGGATCCATTTCTGTTCTTCTCAACACTTTATATCAAACCAGTCAGTGTCCTGAGGGTTAATTTTAAGGTGCTAAATCAGGGATTTTTCTTCTCACTTTAATCCAAGTTGTTGTTTTCCAAATGTCAAAAAAGTTTAAAGTTAAATATCGAAGCAGATTTGCAGATCTTCAGATTTGGAAAAAACAAAACAAACAAAAACATTTATATAAATCAATCCGTAGGATTGATAATTCAATGCAATTTGTGAATATGACATAAATGTAGATTCATACAAATATAATCATCATTCGTAATCATGATAAATAGAATATTTTGCGTTATTAAAATGAATCAACAATTGAAGTAAGTCTTTTCATTAACAACGCCGACCACAGCGTGGTTTCAGCCACTCTGTCATGGAATTTGTTGATTTTGCTTGTTTTACATTTTTTGATAGTTGGTTGGAAACAAACAGCAATTTGAAGCCACTTTTGACCATTTTAAAACCAAATCTTAAAGTGATGACTTGAGAAAATAGTTCCCAGGTTAATCGTTCTTGTAGAAGCTGCTGCTTTAAACTTCTGCTGTTTTGTTGAACTAGTTTTATATGCGTTGCATGCTGGGTATTGCTTTTGTCTTTTTTTATTGGCTCTAATTGATTATACAAAGTTTATCAGGAATCATTCAATCGATTTTTGCTTTAAATGCCTCTTTGTTGCTCCTGTTCCCCGGCGGCACACCCAGATTAAAGTCAGTCATGAGAGTGAGCATGAGTAGTGAGGACAAGGGAGTGAGCAAATCCAAAACACTTCAAAATTTGTCATTAGTGCGGCGCTACATTCTTTCATTACCGAGTTTATCAGAGCAACCAGCCATAAGGCGCAGGTTCATGCACCCTTGAGCACAAAGACTCAAGTTGTTCTACATTCACAGAATCATTTAACTTCTTTAATTATTCTTTAAATTACAATTGCAAATAAAGGCGCTGCCCGCGGTGGATATGCATGGCCTGCAAAAAGAGCAACATTTTTAATGATTACTTTTCACATCGTACCAAACTAATCTCCCATGGACAAGAAATGAATGGAAAAGGAAGATTTTCTCTGCCATTCTACTTTAATGGAGGGTGCATCGGTCATCAGGCGCAGTGACTGTTCTGGACCAGATGTTGCAGAACTCACCAACAATTGGGCTGAAAATAGAAAAGGAGCAAGGGCGGGGAGGTTGGAATAAATTAATTGCTAATTTCTTAGTCTTTGATGGAATTAGGCTCACTTCTTTCCCCCTATGTGCTGTGTGAATGTCCATGCGTTAAACGTTTTTTCTTCTCTCGCTACCCCCTCTCCCCACTTTGCTTTCCTGACGGTTAAGGGCCACCCAGAGGAGAGTGAGTGATGCAAAACCGAGGAGTAATCCCTCTGTTTATCTCGGCTTCGAGGCTCGGCCCCAACCTCTGCCTCTATTATCCCAAGGATTTAAGGCAAACTTTCATTTATTGGCCGGCCTCCGTTCTCTATCCCGGCTCCTGAGCTCAGGATACCCCCTCCCCGAGCCTCTGTCCCAGTGTGAGCGGATTTGCATAGAGCAACAATACATGTTGCCAGGGTAGTGGCCAGTCAGCGGTGGGACGAGCCTGCTCAGAAGCACAGTTTGCTCAGGCAGCACATGGCTATAGAAGAATGTGGCCTACAGGGGGGAAGGAGCAGCACCTGCGTGGCGCGGCGGCCAGGCCTCGCTACGCCACCGAAAACAGCAGATGTACCGCAATATGGACACTGACTCCCTCTATCCCCCCCCCCCTCATTTACACCAATGAACAAACATGGCACGAAATGTGTGGCCAAAAATGAACACATGGGCTTTTGGAGGAGCGTGTAGCCTCTGACATAGCACGGCGTTTGTTTCCTCATATTCTCTTGACTTTTCCAACAATATAGCAATGAACCAATGATCTCAGTGGTTTCAGTGGAACACGGTGTCTGAAACACAGATTACATGACAGATTTATTTTTGGTTAACAATGAAAACCTGTTCATCAGATTGGGTCTTGCTGCTCTTATGCAGAAATTCAAAGTGGTGGAAAAGTGCTCCTGGTCAACTACTGTGCATACATACAGTTTGGAGGTACTTTATCTGAGTATTTATGATATTTGTTGCTCTTTGATTCTTCCACTCCACTACATTTCAGAGGGAAATACTGTGGTTTCTACTTCACTGCTTTAATTTGACAACTTGGGTTTGACACAATGGATAATATAAGGTCTTAAAATACACATTATAAGAGATTAAACTGGTGGTTTTCAACCTTTCTGGCTTCTGATTTCTTACTATAAAAAACGTTGTCACATTTCAGATGTCTGTGGGGTGTTAACACCTCCATTAAATAGTAATTTCCCCCTCTAAACTTCTGACATGGTTTCATTTCAATAAATGTTCAAATGATCCAACATCTAATTAAAAATCAAAGATTGGAGGAAAACTAAAAAGACTGAGAACAGATTTGTGGATCAGAACTTTGTTTCTTTCCTCTTTCCTCTGTACAGTCAACATGTTACAACCCCTCAGCTTCATCTACTGTCCCTGTATATAAAACTAAATAACTGATGATGTCATACCAGTCACAGGGACATCAGTCATTTTACTTTTCAAAAATGTATTTTCATACAGGACTTCGATTTGTAGTGGAGTATTTTTACTCTTCTGAATCGGTACTTTTAATTAAAGTTGCAGTTTCTGTAAAAATGTTGTGGTGTTTTTTTCTCATTAGTTTGAAATGATCTGCCGCAGTAATATATCTAAAATAATTTCGCATGTGATCAAAAACAAAACCAAATGCTGATAATAATACAATTTACTTTATATTTTATATTTGAAATGGAGTAAAACACAAAATCTCTGGCACAATCATTTACATGTACATTAAGACTGGCATGATATTTCTCACAGGAAAATTACATTTTTAAAGTTTAAACATCATCTTTTTCCTCATGTATAAAATATTACAGTCAATCAGGGTTAGGTTCTTACAATTATAATCGGGTGTTTGAAGCTCATAAATTTCTTCCAGTAAATGAAAATGAGGAGAAAAATGGAGAAATTTGCAAATTCATTCATTTACCAGAAACTCTCTCTGTAAAAAAACAAAAATGAAATAAAATAAAATAAATGAGCAATCAATGACATTAAAATGATAAAAAAAAAAAAAACCATGACATTCTTTTGGCAGAGACATCTGTCCAAAGTGACCTAAAATAAACACTATAAGCACAACAAATATGATAAGCAATTTAATATAAACCAAATATTATTCTTGCTAAATATACACCAAAAAAGAACCTCAACCTTAAAGGATAAGTCTGAATATTTTCTATATTTTCTTGTGGTCAACAAACCTATTAAAAGATTAAAATCCAACAATGAACATACTATTATAAGAAGTATTGCATGTTCCTAGCATATCTTATTCATGTGTTCCCATGAGCTCCATTGTTGTTTAAAAACTATTAATAACTCATCAATAGTTAATTTTCACAGCGGATGTTTTGACTTGTCATTGTAGGGAAAGCACAGGTGTCTCAACGGTGGCTCAGTTCCAGAAAGTGTCCCAGTGAGCCACGATAGTGAACCAACAGGCCCAAAAGCAGGACGTCACCTGCATCGTTGACACTGTAAATACTCCAAATGTGGAATAATCCACTGCTGAAAATATTCTCAAACAAATTCTCTATTTCCTCGTGTTTGTGAAACAGTTTGAGAGAGATGACAACAATTGGATGTTGGTTCAAGGACTGTCCTCCGTGGACAAGGAAAAGAATATAGAATATTTATTACACCATGAGAAATTCTGGCTGCTGTATGAAGTCACAGCTACGATATCTAATCTTCGCGCCAGACTTTGAGCTCATTTGAATGACTATTATTGTTTGTGTGAGAGCTTGCATGAGAAGTGGGCGACCATATGCTCCTGAGGCTCTCGTGCACGAGGCCGTTGACTCGGCACTGTTTGGGATGAGTGTTGACAGAGCAGTGGGGGAACACAATGTAAAGCGGCGGCCTGCAGGGAGCTGAAAGCCTCTTCAGCCACAGGTAAATAAAGACCACCCACCCCCACGTCCACAAGAGCAGGCCTTATCTCCAGCCGCCGCAGATGCCGCTTCCCTCCTTCGCCAGACCCACAGATAGCAGATAAAACCATGAGAGGAGGGATATATGAATAATAATCTGTGGACGTTTCCACCCTTAACGACGCCCTCCTCTCCTCACGATACATATCAACGACCAATTTTCTGTAGCTAAATAGTTGTATTTGCAGCGTGTCCAGATTTCTTTCTCCTGTTATCTCTTTTCCAGTCACTTGGTGGGAAATGACCACGAGCCTCCAGCCAAGTACTTGTGTCTACTCCCTGAGTCCATTTCAACCCAACTCAAAGGGAAGAAGTGTCCACTGGTGTGTGAATACAATCTATGAGAGGCAGGTTAGAAAGAAAGCCCATATTAATCCACAATATCTACATTTAATTTGGAGGTAAAGCTGAAAGTAAAGTGCAACTTCAGACGGTCAAACGTGAAGCAGGAAGTTGGTCCTCAATTACTTTGTGTCTCAATGAATGAATTAACTCTACACGACAGTTAAATGTAAATTATTAATGTTCTCTGATGCTGTCAAAGGCACAACCACATTTTAATTATCATGCCTGTGTAGTGTTTTGTATTACCGTAAAGTTGTGAGCAGGTTTCAAACAGTATCAGGAGTTTTGGTGCCCCCTCTTCATATATTTAAATTGCTTCAGACAACCGTCCTTTTGACCCGTGATGGACATGAGTTTTTCAGATGATTGATACGATGCAAACATTTTAAACTCAGTTCCCACCTTACTTGCTGCAGTAATATTTCAGTGGTTGTCAGAGGAACATAAATCCTAATGATGGCCTGGAGCACCTCCACATTGCCACGTGTGCCCGACTGGGCAGTAGCTTATATAAATGCTGTACGGTGTCTTACATGAAACATGGGTTTGACCCGTGTCTGACAGTTCAATATGAATGGGTTCGAATGCATCACCACACATACATCATACATACATCTAGTGTCTGATTAGTGGCAAAAGAAATCAGATTGGAAAAACTGAGCCAGTGCTGTATTTTGACATGCGTGAGCCACCGTAGTTACAAAAACGTCCTGTTGTAACTGAAAAATCATCTGAAATGTCAGACTTCTTCAAATACAAAAAGGCTTATATAATGGTGATATTTTTAAAATTATGATTCTATATATCACATGTAAACTATGCAAAAATCACACGTGTGAGCACATTTGACGGCCAAATGTATGTGAAATGTTGTTTAATTTATGTTCTTACATGCGATGTGAAGTAAAAGCAACACTTGCCAATATTATGTGAAATTATATTGGACAGCCAAAAAGTCAAAAGAGAGAAAAATCGGACTCATTAGTGTCACAGGTTTTTATCTCAGGATTAAAAAAAGTTGTTCAAAACTCAACATTTTACAGACAGAATTATCAAAATTTCAAAATCCCTAATTGATGAGCTTTGAAACCTGCTTTCACTGGAGGATTGTTCCGCCCCTCCTCCGGTCATTCCTCCCCTGCTACTGAGGAGAGCTGTCGGAGAAGCTGTGAGTTTGTTGTGTTTGAGGAGGCCGGGCTGGTTGATAGCACACAGAGCAGATATCGTCCTAATATCTGTTGACAGTCAGCTCTCCTCTGCATAATTGGCTCCACCTCCCCCATTAGCAGCAGCTCTGTTGGGCTCCCCAGGGCATGTGTTAGAACAAATTTGAGGAGTGTCATATTGCACGCATTTCAACAGGGCCAACAGGGTTAGACTCACATTAGCGTAATGAATCAATCTGCTCGGCTAATGGCTGGACTAACTCCATTAGGACGAGGAGGTGTCTGAGGTGCAGGGAGGGAAGATTTAAGATCATCGTGATAAATATGCACTTAATTAAAAAGAAAATCTAAGAACAAAAAAAAACAAAAACAGGAAGATTAAATTCTGAGGAATCTTAGTAACTTCTGTATTCGCTGCACCGTCCAGTAGCAAAATTACAGGCAAAAGGAAAGGAAAAATGCTTTGGATTTCACAATAAAAGCCTCACAAAAACAATCACATTTAGTTGTTTTTTTCTGTTTTATGTCAAATACTTTTTACATGGAAAACAACATATTTCAGTGGTTACTTTCTGTGATACCATATTAGATGGAGCCGTATCATTATATATTGTTGTTCTTACAATACGGGGCCCTGAGACTGTTCCTTTTGTGCATGAACAGTAATGCACACGGAGCAGTGGGAAGCTACAACTATCTGTACCCCAAAATAACGTTCAACCTGAAGGGCTGCTGTTTTCACACTGTGGAGGAGATACGGTGCAACTCACGGACTAATTTGAAGGGGATGAGAGCCAGATTTAAATCAGGAACAGTTTTTGGTGCGGTCTCTGAACTTTTAGATTTCACCTCTTATATACTGTAGAGTTCCACTTCACTTTGTTATGCAAAATATTTCCATTTTCCAAGACCCAATGTGAGAGTTTTGTAATTTGGGAGAATCTGTATTAGTTCATATTTAATGTATCACACCAACATAGTTTTTTTTTTTAAAGGAACATGAATGATTACAGAAGATGCATTTGAAGCATCATTTCTCTCTGACCTCAAACTATTAGAAATAAAAGCTGAAAAACTAAGATGACAGAAGGCGTTGAAAACAATGAGAAAATAAACACAATTAGATGTGAAAAACAACATCTACGTGAGTACCAGCACAGAATTAACTGAAAAATAAAATCCTTTTCCTGTTTAATCCAGCCAGCAGTTTGTCAGATGGCTCACCAGTTCCCGGCATGTCGATGTTTTGCAACCAAGAGGCATTAAAGACAAAAGGAAATAACAACTACTTAAGCGAAGGCACAGCCGCGTTAGCACATGAATGGAGGCAGATAATTGGCAGAGATAAAGTCGGCGCTAATTACCTGATATGAGTATCAGAATGGAAACTGCAACAGGCTGCTGACAGAGATGATGAGCACCATCAGGGCTGAAAAAACAACAAAACTCCTCACAGGTGATCAGTCAGTGTGATCAGTTTATCACGTGTAGGAAAACTTATTTTATGATGGCATTATGATTTTAATGATGTTGGAGGTTTTTTGTTCCCAGTAAATGAATTTTATAAGTGAAAAATATTTGTATATCTATAGATTGGTGACTTTTCAATGAGGGAAGCCATTTAACAATTTCTAATTTGATAATCTGACTTTTTTCAATGGAAAAAAAACAACAACTAATTATTCAAAGTAAATTATTTGTATTCATCTTCAAACATGCCTGGAGGGGATCCTAATAATGATTTTTGATGAGAAAGAAAGAAAGAGCTCCTTGTGAAATTTAAAGTCGACTGCATCCACAAGTCTCCAGGAAGCTGATCAATCACCACTTTACGGGCTGATTAGCGTTAATAGGTTAATCAATACACATAGACACAAGCTCAAAAGTTCACAATGAATATTAATTGACACAATTGGAATATATAAAACATGCATTTATTTAGTTCCCTTTTGATTTTCCCTTAGTAAGCTTCAAAGTAGTTCAATTGTTCCTTTCAGGCACAAATGCATGGACTAGTTTTTCAGCATCGTCAAACTTAGATAAAACATTTGTGAAAAAAGAGCTGCCTCGTGTGAGTTAAAGGACGTATTCTGGTCAAAACAACTCCAAGAACCTTCACACTAACACTGGAGACCAGGACAATGACACCAGAGTAAATATCCATCGTGAGTTTAATTGTACCGTCACTTTATTTTTGTCTGAATTAAAATCAATAAACAAGAAAAGGAAACTACCTTTTCCTCTGTAAATTTGATATGTAAAAGTCAAGAGACTGAATGACCAACATGTTGGTACTCTAAACTGAGAAATGACACAGTTGTGGTGTGGCACAGCGGTCGGCACTGTTGGGTTCTGGGTTCAAACCTCAGCGCAGGCCGCTCTGTGTGGAGTTTGGGTTTCCTCTGGGTACTCTGGCTCCCTCCCACATTATAAAGACATGGGACTGATACTGGCACCTCTGTGACCCTGGACAGGACAAAAATCAATATAGGAGTTTATTGCTTTGCATACACAGATTCATGATCATATTATCACGATATCACGACAGTATCTGTAAAAATGATCTGGATCAGGGATGATCATTTTGGAAATCCTCCACATTCACACGAAACAGCAAACTAATCATTCTCGAACAATAAACAGGAAGCAGCGAGCTGCCGCGTCTTCTCTGTCCATCACTTCCAAATATGTAGATCCTTTTATTCTGAAACCCCAAACAGCAGCCAGCCAACCAACCAACGACACCACCTGCCTCCCGACTCTGCAAACTCCACCCTTTATTCCCCCTCCCACCCCCCGCCCGTCCTTCCCTTCCCCCACGCCACCAAATCAAAACCAGTGCTTTTTCTTGTTTTTTTTATCTCCAGATTCTCAGACAATGCCTAGAGGATCCCGTAGCCTAATCTCCCCCAATCCCTCCCGTCCCCTTTATCCCACTGTTCAAGAATGTTTGAAAGGGCAACACCGAAAAAAAATAATGGAGGAAGGGGGTTCGGGGGGCGTCGGTCACATCTGGGATGGTAAACGGGTGGAGAACACAAGAACGTGGAAAATTGAGCATTGAAACACTTATAAAAGATTCAAGTTTTTATTCATGAAAATTGAAATTAAAGGAAGAAAAGTGACACTGTTAGATTTCTAATTTTTAGTCATTACAATTATATATTGTTGATTTTAAGGAGTGAATGTGTGTATGGATGTGAACGAAAATCCAAATATTCACAACGTTTTCTGCAAATTCATTTTAGAATTGAACACATTTTAAATATATTTTCAGTCTATTAACACATTACGATTTAGCATTCCTAACTTTGAATGTTTATTGATGTATTGTATTCATTTTTTTAACATTATTTTTCATTATTTGTTACTACCAACATCCAATTATGGGTTCCACAGGAGGTTACATCATCATTTATCCATCCTCACGACAGACCAATTTATAGAAAATGAATCTAAATTTATTTTTCTAAAAACAACAAAAGGTTTCACAATATGTTTCTGTGTCTTTCTGAAACCTGCTCTGTCCGGATCATTTTCCAGTTAGAACCTGAAACATCTCTTTCTGTCAGTCCTGCTCGACAAATAAAAAAGACCCCAAAAAAAGTCAAGGTAGATAAAATAACAAAGTTTCTGTGTCACAGTGCAGCACTTGAGTGTCACACCGGCCCACTCAGAGTTTGGAAGGGTATTATGTTTAAAACACTTTATTCCTCCCATTCCTGTGAAAGATTATACTAGTTATCCCATCAAAGTTTTGTAAAAACGCCATTCTTGTGTCTTTAAGCTCTTGCATAGGAGGTCAATAAGACTCTGCCTCTGCTTACAAGGCTGGGCCGGGTGTAATCTCGCTGAAGTTACATTAATTAAATGGTAAGCTCCTTTAGCAATACGTTCCTAAAAGAACTTGGCTGATAATATACTTAAAGCGTTCGCAGGCTGTTTGTTTCAAAGCCAGCAGACGTTTAGCCATGCGGCTCACGTACGGCAGCTTAAAACCTTCAGCTTGAGCCACAATGAGCGAGCAGCGGCTGGCAGCAGATGTGAAATTCAACTTATCAAAGGAAAACATATTTGTCTCGGTGTGCTTGATTTACACATTAAGATGCACAGTTTGGTCCTTCCAAACGAAAATGCGGAAAACTTTGGTTGGTTGTGATTTTGATTTAGATTTTACAGAGATGGAAGACTTTGAGAGTTGCAACCATAAAAGAAGTTCTGATTTTTTTAATCATGAGATGTTCATGAGACACTTTATTGATAACCTCTTTAAAGTTTGCGCTGTGACATTTCTCTTTAGGTGTAAGAGTGTGAGAATGATTGGAGGCAACACCAGAAAAGCTCCACTAACACTCGTCTCGTTAATGCTCATGTTGTACCTCAAACTAGGACTGGATGCAGTCAACACGGGCCAGGAAGCCATAAATCTATCATACAGCTGCCTGCCACCCACACAACCACACAACCACACAACGGTCCTGGAATTCAGTTATAAATATCTGGGAATGTGGTTCAATCACCATTAGATTAGGTTACTGTTTACTAGAGCACCCTTAAAAAACCCAAACACATATCTTTGTTTACCCCAGAATATATGAGACCTGCATTTTGGATGAAAATGCTGATTTACCTTAAGAATATATTTATTATAAAATTATCTGTATGAATTTATTTACTTTTTATTTTCTCCTCTACTCTCCTGTTAAAGTCCATATGCAAAACAAATACATCTAAATGTTGTTTAATATACATAAACTTGCCCGACATGAATTATTCCATCCATAGATATATCATGGAATTAGATACATCCTACAACTTTATTTGAGTATTTCCATTTTATACTTCATTCTTTGACTTCACCACACAGAGTGAATTCATGTTCTTTTTACATTTATAACAATTATACCAACTTAACTTTACATAATTACATTATTAAATAACATCACTAAATATAATGTATTGCACCAGATTAAATGTGTATGTTCTTTCCATTGAGTCTTTTAGCTCCATTTCTTAACTCTTTGCTGACTAATCACTGGCGTTTTCCAGTAATTAACTAAATTTGAGTTGGGAATTCCCTCAACATCAATTGGCCAATTCAACTTCGCCCTATTACTAATTAATACAATCATTTCTAAATACTTGAAGTGTGCTTAATTATGCAAAGTGGGAGCAATTAATCCCTCAAACCAACATGAAAATCCTCATTCATGCAGAGTGTACTGTAGGAAATGCTCACACATCAATACTGAGCATCAGGGACGAGGAGCAGGTATATTCTTCTGTAATAGAACAAGTTGTGGCACCGGACCCCTGCCTGCAGCTCCGACCCCCTCCGTCGATCAAATACCAGCCCTCACAAATCAATTTTACACTTCATCGCAACCCCTTGCCCTCCCACCCACCGGCCCCTCCCCTACAATTAAGCATCCACATTAGCATATATATGATATCAGTGGTTAACATCACTCGGCTGGGAATTCACAAACGCTCCTGGATAATAGGAGGGTTGAACACCTATTAACCCCGGGCCGGCAGCACAGAAGCAAGCTGGGAAATTCCCAAACCTTCTCCCCGAGGAGAGAGCAGGGAGGCGGAGACAAGGAACAGCTTTGATGATTATGGAGAGATTGTTGATGAAGGAAGTGAAGTGATGTCACTCTGGTAAACTGTGTTAGCTGTGTGTGTGTTATTTGGCTTTGAAGCATCGCTGCTTCTTGGAGTCAGAAAGGTGCAAATTTGCAAACGCAGTAGATGAGTGGACTGACTGTAAGAGACCGATACGTTCCTCAGTGAAGCCATCTTTGTCCACAACCTTTTTAAAAACACATGTATACTGTGTTGAAATTATGCTGCTGTGTGTTTAAAAAGGACAACAGAGGAAGGAAGGGAAGGAAATATTGATATTTATATAGGTATGAAAGAATGTATAGTAAAAAGACTTTAAGTAATAAAACTATCACTGAACAGGAGACAGTAAACACTGAATGAGAAGAGAACGTGTGCTGTGACTCATTTCAGCAAATACCATAAAATAAATCATTTTTATGTTGAGGTGAGTATATGATGAAGTTGTGTTGTTGTTATAGCGAGGAGGTTGAGGTGGTTGGAAGGGTCGACCAAGCATCCCACTTTAACACATGAAACAACTACAACAACCTTCAATTCACAGGCAGCAGGTCTGGTGGACGTTTCTGCACTTTTCTCTCTGAACTTGGAGAAAACTTGCAACATTATGTTTTGTGATGCAACTTCCGATTTTAGAGTGGCTTTATATTTTCACTCGTCTGAGGCACACCTGTTCAATAATCATGCTGTTTAATCAGCACCTCCATGTAGCACACCTGTCCGATGGATGGAGTATCTGGGGAAAGGTGAAGTGCTCACTTAAAGATATTTGAGCAAGTTTGTGGAAAAAACAATTGAGAGAAATAAACTTTTTGTGTATAAAACAAGTCTGTTACCTCAACTGATGCATTTATATTTTTTCTGAGTGTTACAGAAAACAAAGAACAGATAAAACAGATTGAAAAAGGCACAACCTAAAGAAGCTCCAGTTCTGTCCACTATACACCGTTTACACCTAGAATTAATATGCAGATAGCGTATGTGGATGAGGGAAAATGCATGCTAATGCCAGGTGTAAAAGCACACATAGATTGGGCAGGTGAGCTGCACCATATTTATGACCATCTTCTGAAGAAAAATCATCAGCCCCAGAGTTGAAAGGCCACCGTCCTCCACCTTTACCTGCTCACGCAAGGAAGCCTGACAGTAGTGACAGGTAGAAGCAGGAAGGCACCATGTTTGTTGACAAGTCAGCCAGCCCTGACTAACTAATTTGCACAGTGAGATTGGATCACACATCCAGATAACGAGAATGCATTTTAATACCGGGTGTAAATGCAAAGACCCATAGATCTGATGTCAGTATGCAGATAATGTCTCCGGGTATAGATTGCATCTTAATACCTGGTGTAAGTGGGGCATCGCGTGACATCAAACTGATAAAATTAACAGAAAACACTGTGTTTCGTCCCCCAGAGCGGGTCTAGGAGATGCAAGGAACAACATGGCAAAAAGAAAACCCAGGGAAATAAAAAGGAGGCAGAAGAACAATCGTATAAGTAAACTCAGTAATTTATTTATAAAAAAGATAACTTCAGGACAAGCAATAGGATTGCTGAACAAAACAGCTGATTGACAAAACTAAAGAGGACGAGCGATCAGGAGGCGTCAGGATGGCCGGCTGCGGCCCGACACGCTCATCTGAGCTTTTAAACTCTGCCCGTGATGAGCAATGAAATTCTGGTGTGGCTAATCAGCCAGTTAAAAGGAGGAGGTACCTGGAGAGAATAGACACACACACAACACACAACACACACATACACACACACAGACATACATACAAACACACACAACACACACAGACACACACACACATACATACACACACACACAACACACACAGACACACACAGACACACACACACACACAACACACACACACACAACACACACACACACACACACACACACACACACACACACACACACACACACACACACACACACACACACACACACAGACACAGACTACTGAAATTAAAGTGGTATAACACAAAAATGTTGGGAAATCGGAAGCAATTTTTCTTAATATAATATTAATACACATACGGTATAATTTTAGGGATTTTAAAGAGCGATAAATCTACTTTCCCTCTTCACACCAACTTCTAGTGCATTCAAATGTAAATGTTCCTCCGATAGCAATACATTCAATAATCAAATCTGTACCGTGGATCAGTTTAGAGTACAGTAACACGGACCCGGTCATGTTGATTGATCTATTTTTCAAACAGTTAGTAATGACTTTGTCTTCCATCACTGACCTGAGACCAGCAGCTAATTATGTTTCCTCTCACAGCGGCCCATTATTGATGCTATCAGGCTGCTTATTAGCAATCAGTCAGTGAGTTGCCTTTGAACAATAAACAGTAACAGGGAAACGTTGGCCCTTCACCTCCGTCACCTCCCTCCATTGTGCCACGGAGACTTTAACGTGGTGGAAGGTTCATCGTTAACTCTCCATCCATCTTCATTATCTCTGTTGGGTTTTTAAACTGGCTCTTCACAGCAGCTTTCACTCTTTGATGGTAACTGTTGTATCCGCAGTAAGAAAACGTTGTGAAGAAAGGATTCCTCTTGAGTACAATGACTTTATTTGTGGGAAGCAGTTTAAAGGTACTTTTGCAGGCCGTATGTTAAGTTTGTAAGTGTTTGACAAGCCGATACTGGAACTGCAGGATTGCTCCAAAATCATCATTCATGTCATCAAGACGCCAGTGATTGAAATCATAAAAGAAGTCATCGAGCCGTTCTTCAGTAGTATGGATGAATTTCTTGCAGTGGTTGTGAAGTGGAAACTAAAAAGTTCTCCACTTAGTCACATGTTGCCGTGTTAAATGCCAGTTTCAGTTACGTTCAGAATTTCTATTATATGTTGACAACATAGATTTGTTTTAACAAGCGGGCAACCATTTCACGTATTAGAGAAGCAAGACTCGATCACAACTTTGTAAAGAAGGTTTTTCTTTCATTTTAAATAAGCTTTTAATGTGAAACAGCTACAGGAAGTCACAGCCAATGGGGACCTCAACCGCTTTGTCATCTGAACTCTGGAGAAGTCTGGAGAATCAGGTGAGGAGACGAGACAGTAGATTCAGCAAGAATTCAGAGAGTACAAGACATTGTTGGGAGGAAGATGAATGAAGTAATTCCTAATGATGACGGCATTCACATACTTACAGAAATAACACCAGTATGTTCTGGAGTTAAACTGACTTGTAGCTGCAGGTGTTTTGCTGATGCTTACGTTGGCCTGCGCTTAGTACTGGTTGGGTCGGATCGCACTTTTGGAGCTTTGCTGTGTCGTCGTCATCGTCGTCTGTTCGGGTTCTCTTTGTGCCCTTTTGGAGCCGAGCCAACAGTATTAAAAGGTCGGTGTAATGTTACTAGCCGAGTAAAGAGAAAAGCAGGCAGGCGAGAACAGGAACAGGTAAGCGTCACATCGTACCCCACGAGTAATGTCGTTAGTTTAGAGTTGATTCTGAAAAGGATCAGGCGGAGGGAGGGAGGGAAGGAGGGAGGAAGGGTGGCGCTCTTGCTGTGATTGGCTGTTTCACTGTCAATCAACTGGTCCCTAACCCGAACCTTACCCCTCCCACAACATATCAAAGACAGAGCCTCTTTCCCACTGATCCAATCGGGTACCAGCATTTAATTAGTGCCATTGTGCCGGTACACTTTTCAGGAGAAGGCGGAGAGGTGTACTGGCAGCCTGAGAGAAGTGCCAGTGTGCAGAAATAAAATAGTGCCTGCGGGTGAACACCGGCCCACGGCGAGCACTTTGCAAAGACCACGCAATGACTGCATTTCTGTCATTTTAAAGCTCTATTTATTTCTATTATTTACCCTTTCACTATTCCCAACTGGCTGGTGGACATTTTATAAACAAGTTTAGTTCTTCTTCAGTTTGAAATATTTCACTTTCATGATTGATAATATGAGTGAGGAGACATAATTAGCAACAGGTGTGCCTACTGGCTACCTGTGTTTAGAAGCAGCCTCAGTTTCAATTCAAATCCAAAAATGTATTTGGTCAATGAATAAATATTTATGGTACACTTCATGTATAAATCAGGGCAACTGTCACAAGTCATTGTAGTAAACAAAATAATGAACTAGTTTAAGAATATGTTGTACAGGTTGTTGCAAGAAAGGAGACCGGTCAAATTCCTTTTGAACTAAAGAGAAAAATGACATTTAAAATCCAACAGGCTTGGAAGTTTTTCTTGATCTGAGTTACAGAATGGTAACTTTCTCTAAAACAGAAGAGGTGATATCAACATGCCTGATTACAGTATGTTCTCCATCTGAACAGAAATGATGTTCAGACACTCCAAATCAACGACTGATTCCCAAGTCCTGACTCATCTTTACTCCACGCTGCAGATCTTTCATGTGAGTACGCAGGTCGGCTGTATTTTGTGTTCCGTGCAGAGTCCCGCGGGCCTGAGTCGAGCCGTTTCCCACGTGTTCATCTCAACCACTCACGATCCCTGCAGGCTTCATATCCGTGTGCTCACTGCATACTCACACAATTAAAGCACCGCCGGGCTCTGGGGACTCAAAGCAAACAGCTTTTGTTTGAGTGGCCTCTGACACTGAAGTGTTTGTGCGATGGTTTGATCTTATGTTGCGATGAGCGACAGCCACTGAAGGTGCGGTGTAAATCATGGTTTTGGATTAAAGATTAAAGCCCAGTAAAGCCTATGAACAGGCCTAATCCTGCTCTTCAGCGTGGTTTAGAGGCAGGCTTCGGAGGTGCTGATTCACGATCTGCTTGCTGCGAAGCGTTCATCGTCAGGAACTAAGAACCAAACCTGTTGCAGAGCACAAGCACCTATCTGAGACTTGACTTCATGAAAACATGGAAATCCAGTGAATCTCATGCAAACACGAACAAACAAAGACCCGTTTTGGAGCCTCGTATAACAACACACTTAAATGTTAGATATATGAAAACGATAGCGGTGGTCTGTGTCTGATAACTAAAGAACACTGAAGGAGGTTTCGCTTACTGTATTATTTCTCCTTTTCATACTGGACACTAAAATATTGCTTTCTGATGTTCTTAAAATAAGTAAAATTCTCACATCTTGTTTTAAATCATATTTATTCAAAGCTTATCTGAAGCTAAAACAGTACGAGGCTTCAGCAGTCTGAGAAAGACAGATCCACTTCATGCCTACAATGCATACAATACTTGCCTTTAGTAAATGGTCTGCATGTATATACTGCTTTTTTCTCTTGGCAGTCTAAAAGCCCATTTTTAATGTGCCTCTCATTCACACCAATGGTGACAGAGATGCCATGCAAAGTGCTCGGCTGACATCGGGAGCAATTTAGGGTTCAGTGTTTTGCCCAAGGACACTTCAGCATGTGGAACGGAGGACCCGGGGATTAAACCGCTAACCTTAGTGGGCAACCCACTCAACTGTCAGAGCTATAGACACCTCATAAAGGGTCAAGAAACTCTGACTCTTACTTTTAACCTTAACACTTGTTAAACACTTACAGTTCGAGTTGGGGAATTTAACTCTTAACTTGGATAAGAGCTTCAGCGTCCTGACACATCATCCCAGCATTTAGCATCTGAATGGCTCTGTTTTTTGTGTTCTTGATTGAGATTTCAACTTTAAAACAACCATAAAAAAATGCTTTTCCCTGAAGGAGTTTCAAGACTCTGCTGCTGCTGCTGCTGAGGGTCTTCAGAGCTGAAGCTGGCGGATTCAAAAGCAATTTAGCTCCATCTTCCAGCTCATCTTTTGCTTAACAACACCAGCAGAGAAAACTAATTAGGTACATTTCACTCATTTCCATGTTAATGTTTTGTTTGTCACCATTGTTTGAGGAGACAATGGGCCGAAATGCTAATAAAGGAGTCCCAATAACAGTGTCCTAATGGGAGTCCATTCACAGCCTTCGCCCAGAGGCCACAGTGATTCCCCTTTCTCCCTCCCCCGCTTCCTCAGGGACCAAGTCTGTCAGGCGAAAAGGCCACAACACACACACACACACACACACACACACACACACACACACACACACACACACACACACACACACACACACACACACACACACACACACACACACACACACACACAGAGTGAGAGAGAGAGTGAGAGTGAGAGTGTCATGTTTGTTCTGGAGATCCTTTAACCACCACATACCCAATATAAACCTAACTTCACTCTAAAATTACATAATTTACATACAACTGTATCCGGCTACGAACAAACATGGCAAATGCTGGAAATGTGTTTGGTTAACATACGCTGCTGGTGTTTCCTCCCACAGGTTTCTGATGGCAGTGGAGATTGGTCAGAGGGAAGATAACATGAACGGAGGCTTAGTTATTTTGTCTTTTCAAGTACCACGCAAAATATAAAATAATTGCTGCCATTGCTGCTGACTTTGTAATGATTAAAAGGTCTAATCTCAGAGTATTACAACCCACTTTACAGGGTGCAACTCAAGGGTGTTTTAATGCAGAACCTTTTTTTTTTTTCAATGCGTTTTCTGTAGGGAATTTAAACTGGTATTTTACATGCATTTAGCATTGCATTTCATCCATGCTGAACTATACTGAACAAGAATTATGGCCTCGCATTGTAGCCTCCGCCAAACAGTCAAGTGGCAGTTCACATCCATATGTACCTAAACTCATGTAGTAAAGTCATAAAAGGAATCCTTGAATGTGTTCAAATGTTTGGCCAATGAACCTGATTGACAGGAAGTGTTATGGTGTCGATAGAAAATGGACACGAAAGCACAACACGAATGAAGGTTAACCAAATTTATTGTCAAAACAAGTTGTGATGTGGTAATTGGAGATGCAGGTGGAGATCCAGCAGGGAGTGGAGAACTCAGGTGAGCTACTGGAGGTTACTGCTGGGCAGCAACGGACCAGGCAGACAGGTGAGTTCAGGGTCCAGAGGTCTGCAGGTGAGAGACAGCTGGCAGGGAAAGCCAGAGGTCCAAAGGATCTGGAGTCCAGAGAGGAGAGTGCAGTAACTCAGAGGCAGGAGCAGCAGGTGGACAAGGAGGGGAACCCAGATGAGTGGAGAATCACCAGCCGGTGGACAAGGAGGGGAACCCAGGTGAGTGGAGAATCACCAGCCGGTGGACAAGGAGGGGAACCCAGGTGAGTGGAGAATCACCAGCCGGTGGACAAGGAGGGGAACCCAGGTGAGTGGAGAATCACCAGCCGGTGGACAAGGAGGGGAACCCAGGTGAGTGGAGAATCACCAGCCAATGGACAAGGAGAGGAACCCAGGTGAGTGGAGAATCACCAGCCGGTGGACAAGGAGAGGAACCCAGGTGAGTGGAGAATCACCAGCCGGTGGACAAGGAGAGGAACCCAGGTGAGTGGAGAATCACCAGCCGGTGGACAAGGAGGGGAACCCAGGTGAGTGGAGAATCACCAGCCGGTGGACAAGGAGGGGAACCCAGGTGAGTGGAGACTCACCAGCCGGTGGACAAGGAGGGGAACCCAGGTGAGTGGAGACTCACCAGCCGGTGGACAAGGAGAGGAACCCAGGTGAGTGGAGAATCACCAGCCGGTGGACAAGGAGAGGAACCCAGGTGAGTGGAGAATCACCAGCCAATGGACAAGGAGAGGAACCCAGGTGAGTGGAGAATCACCAGCCGGTGGACAAGGAGAGGAACCCAGGTGAGTGGAGAATCACCAGCCGGTGGACAAGGAGGGGAACCCAGGTGAGTGGAGAATCACCAGCCAATGGACAAGGAGAGGAACCCAGGTGAGTGGAGAATCACCAGCCGGTGGACAAGGAGAGGAACCCAGGTGAGTGGAGAATCACCAGCCGGTGGACAAGGAGAGGAACCCAGGTGAGTGGAGAATCACCAGCCGGTGGACAAGGAGGGGAACCCAGGTGAGTGGAGAATCACCAGCCGGTGGACAAGGAGAGGAACCCAGGTGAGTGGAGAATCACCAGCCGGTGGACAAGGAGAGGAACCCAGGTGAGTGGAGAATCACCAGCCGGTGGACAAGGAGGGGAACCCAGGTGAGTGGAGAATCACCAGCCGGTGGACAAGGAGGGGAACCCAGGTGAGTGGAGAATCACCAGCCAGTGGACAAGGAGAGGAACCCAGGTGAGTGGAGAATCACCAGCCAATGGACAAGGAGAGGAACCCAGGTGAGTGGAGAATCACCAGCCGGTGGACAAGGAGAGGAACCCAGGTGAGTGGAGAATCACCAGCCGGTGGACAAGGAGAGGAACCCAGGTGAGTGGAGAATCACCAGCCGGTGGACAAGCAGGGGAACCCAGGTGAGTGGAGAATCACCAGCCAATGGACAAGGAGAGGAACCCAGGTGAGTGGAGAATCACCAGCCGGTGGACAAGGAGGGGAACCCAGGTGAGTGGAGAATCACCAGCCGGTGGACAAGCAGGGGAACCCAGGTGAGTGGAGAATCACCAGCCGGTGGACAAGGAGAGGAACCCAGGTGAGTGGACCGAGCACAGGACTATTCTTCTGACAGAGTATCACAGAAGACAGGTAGAGACGCTGGCAGGAAATCCTCCATAGAACAAAGGTTGGTTTGAGCAGGCTGGTAGACAGAACTCTGACACTGAAGCAGACATAAGATCTGATGAAGTGGAAGATCAGGAATAGATATACTGCTGAGCTGATTAGTGGGATGATGATCAGCTGTGTCAGGAACCAGAGTTGATGGGCAGCAGGTGGAACCTGAGGAGCTGCAGACAACCACCAGACACGCCCACCAACACAGGGACACACCCACCAACATGGGGAAAACACTAGGAAGGACAGGGATCCTGACAGTAAGACAATGATTCATGATGAGTTATGACACTGAAGAGTAGCTGGAAATGTGCTTTTTTTTCTTCTTTTTTTTTTTCTCATAAATAAAAATAATAATAATCACAAGGCATTCTTTAAATATCACATAAAAAAATTGGGACAGACATGAGTTCCCAAATTTTGACCTTTGCCCTCTGATCGCCAAAATAATAGTCACATTTTCATTTTCATTTTCATTTTCATTTTCATTTTCAATTTCAATTCAATTCAACTTTATTTATATAGCGCCAAATCACAACACAGGTTATTTCATGGCACTTAACACATTAAAGTCCTTACAGCAAGACTTTACAATATTATACAGAGAAACCCAACAATTCAACAATTCCCACATAAGCTAGGAGGGAAAAAACTCCTCTTTAAGGGAGAAAAACCTCCAACAGAGGGAAGAAAAACTCCCTTTAACAGGAAGAAACCTCCGACAGAACCAGGATCAGAGGTGGGCGGCGGAGCATCTGTTAACAGAACCAGGATCAGAGGTGGAGAACATCTGTTAACAGAACCAGGCTCAGAGGTGGGCGGAGCATCTGTTAACAGAACCAGGATCAGAGGTGGGCGGAGCATCTGTTAACAGAACCAGGCTCAGAGGTGGGCGGAGCATCTGTTAACAGAACCAGGCTCAGAGGTGGGCGGAGCATCTGCCTCGACCGGTTGGGGTGAGAGGAGAGCAGAGAGAGAAAAGGACAGCATAGAGATAGAAGAGAAGAACTGTTGGTGGAGACGACAAGTGCAGAGCAGAGACATGCAGCTCCATGACGGGACATCTGGAAAAGAAAGAACAGAAACTACACGAGCGAAAGAACAAGAACTGAATGGAGACAACAGATAATAAGAAGAAACTATGGGAGAGAAGAAGATGGTGAGGTATGAGTCAGTTAAAGAGTAGGAGGAAAGAAAAGAAGCTCAGCATGTAACGAGGTCTCCCAGCAGCCTCGGCCTATAACAGCATAACTAAGGGTTGGTTCAGGTCTACCTGAGCCAGCCCTAACTATAGGCTTTATCAAAAAGGAACGTTTTGAGTCTAATCTTAAAGCTAGAGAGGGTTTCTGCCCCTCCAACACAAACTGGGAGCTGGTTCCACAGGGGAGGAGCCTGAACACTGAAGCTCCGCCTCCCATTCTACTTCTGGAAACTCTAGGAACCACAAGTAGACCAGCGTACTGGGAGAGAAGTGCTCTGCTAGGATTATATGGTTCTATAAGATCTCTAAGATATGATGGAGCCTGGTCATGTAGGGCTTTGTAAGTCATCAAGAGAATTTTAAATTCTATTCTTGATTTCACAGGAAGCCAGTGAAGAGAAGCTAAAACTGGAGAAATATGATCTCTCTTGATAAATCCTGTCAGTACTCTTGCTGCAGCATTTTGGATCAGCTGCAGGTTTTTAATGAGTAATTTGGACATCCTAACAACAAGGAATTACAATAATCTAGTCTAGAAGTAACAAACGCATGAATGAGTTTTTCTGCGTCACGCTGAGGAAGGATGTTCCTGATTTTATTAATATTACGTAGATGAAAGAAGGCAGTTCTGGAGATTTGCTTTATATGGTGTCTAAAGGACAAATCCTCATCAAAGATGACTCCAAGGTTCCTCACAGTTTTGCTGGAGGCCAAGACAACGTCATCTAGAGTAACTAAGTGATTACAGAAAGAGTTTCTGAGGTGTTTAGGACCAAGTACAAGAACTTCTGTTTTGTCTGAATCTAGAAGCAGGACGTGTTTGGTCATCCAGACCTTTATGTATTTTAGACAGGCTTCAAGTTTTACTAATTGATTAGTTTCATCTGGTTTTATAGAAAGATATAGCTGAGTGTCATCTGCATAACAATGGAAGTTGATGCAGTGCTTCCTGATGACATCTCCTAATGGAAGCATGTACAAAGTAAAAAATATTGTACCTAACACTGAGCCTTGTGGAACTCCATAACTAACTCTTGTTTGTCTGGAAGACTCATTGTTGA
Organism: Brachyistius frenatus; assembly: GCF_029030835.1. Classification (NCBI taxonomy): domain Eukaryota; kingdom Metazoa; phylum Chordata; class Actinopteri; family Embiotocidae; genus Brachyistius; species Brachyistius frenatus. The sequence goes on along the minus strand of NW_027210998.1, from coordinate 69,714 downwards.
CATGGACAAACTGGAATCTATCTGATAAGTAGGATTTGAACCAGTCTAATGCAGTTCCTTTAATCCTCGTAACGTCTTCCAATCTCTGTAATAAGATCGTATGATCAATCGTATCAAAAGCAGCACTGAGGTCCAGAAGAACAAGTCCAGAGATGAGTCCATTATCTGAGGCTAATAAAAGGTCATTAGTAACTTTCACCAGAGCTGTTTCTGTGCTATGATGAACTCTAAAGACTGAACATCTTCAAACAGATCATTCCTTTGTAAATGATCAAAAAGTTGATTTGCAACAACTTTTTCAAGGATTTTAGAAATAAACGTCAGGTTGTAAATTGGTCTGGAGTTTCCTAAAACAGCTGATCAAGAGTCGGCTTTTTAAGTAAAGGTTTAATTACAGCCACTTTAAAAGCCTGCGGTACATAGCCGGTTACAATAGATAGGTTGATCTGATCTAATATGGAAGTATGAATTAAAGGGAAGACTTCCTTAACAAGTTTAGTTGGGATGAGATCTAACAGACAGCTAGAGGATCCAGATGAAGAAATAATTCTAGTTAACTCAGAGAGCTCAACAGGAGAGACATGTTCCAAGTTTACATCTGGTCCTACAGTTGCTTTCAGGGCCTTGATTTGAGTCCACTTGAATGTTTGTGCCAAATTTGAAGAAATTCTTCAGAAACAGATTGACGAGAACGGGAGAGATGGATGGAACGGGCGTGAGGACACAGTGCCTTTGAGCTTTTATCACCAAAACCGAATCAGGTTAAAGTTGAGTTCAAGTGAACGTTTGTGCCAAATTTTAAGAACGTACCTCAAAGCATTCCTGAGATTTAGTGTTTACAAGAATGGGAGGATGTGAGATCCCAGTGACCTTCACCTCTGAGCCCCAAAATCCAATTGGATCTTTCTCGGGACCAAGTGAAAGTTTTATGTAGCTCCACTGACATATTTAGGTTTGTTTCCTTTAATATGACTTTTGCCTTCACTTCCGCATGTTAGAGATGAACGAATTTTAAACAAAGCAATCACAGAGAATTGAATAAGTGAAGACAGACAGACAGACAGAAGAAGAGTTGTTTCAAAAGAAAATTAGGTTCATTAAAACTACTAGTTTTTTTTCTGTAGTTCAGCAGCAGTTGTGATAACACTGATATTCGATATCCACCAAAGTAACCAATGAGAACTCTTAATCTGGTTCTAAAAATAGGTCCAATGGAGCAACAAACAGGAGCTTCAGATTCATTTTAAACAAGCTTTGAATTTTTGGAAAAAAAAAAGTCCAGGTTTATATTGAAACAACTGTTAAATCAAGTGTGATCCACATATTAAGAACAGTGACCTGTGATATTTGATTGACAACAGAGAACAAGTCATGCCACACACACACAATGACACACACACACACACACACACACACACACACACACACACACACACACACACACACACACACACACACACACACACACACACACACACACACACACACACACACACACACACACAGACAGAACTAGTGGAGGGGATTGCTCTTCTTTTAACAGTTAACTTATTTTTCCCCCCTTTGTGGATAACAAGAAATATCTAATCGAATTGAATCTAATCTAATCTAATCTAATCTAATCTAATCTAATCTAATCTAATCTAATCTAATCTAATCTAATCTAATCTAATCTAATCTAATCTAATCTAATCTAGTTTCCTCTTCATACATCAGTATTAATCAGGTTTGGGTTTTGGATTGAGTCCATGGAGGTAAACTGTTCTCCTTATCAGTTACTCAAACATGGCTTCCTGCTTATTTATTGTTGTATATATTCCTGTCAAATGTAAACATTTCAGTCGTTAGCTTGTTCTTTCGGAGGAAAGTCATTCCCACACAAACACAAACGACAGGTCGCCGACTAGTCTGGGTTTGTATTTACAGATGCTGCTTGCTTTTGTCATTTGGATGAAGCTTTTGCTGCAGGTTCACACGGGTAGCTGCACCTCCTGGAACGTGTTTACTCAAGTTTGATTTCTAAACAGCATCTGTTGGTGAGAACCTGATCCTGATCCAGGTACTGGTCCAGGTCCTGGTCCTGGTGCTGGTGCTAGTCCTGGTCCTGGTCCAGATCCTGGTCCAGGTCCAGGTCCAGGTCCTGGTGCTGGTGCTGATGCTAGTCCTGGTCCTGGTCCTGGTCCTGGCCCTGGAACTCACGGTAATTTCGCACAGCAATCCTAGCTCAAAGTCTGCTTCTTTATTTTGTTTTTTAAAGCTTTCCATCATTGGGGTGTTCAACATACTGCGTCTTTCTTTGTCTGTCTGCTCAACAAAGTGGAACCTCAGTCAGAGATAATCGGTTACATAACGGAGGTTATCAAGTTTCTTTGTTAACCCAGGCTTTCTGTTTCAGGCTCTGAGTGCTTTCACATCAAAGAGGAGGTGTTTGTAGCCTCTGACCAATCACAAACATGAGTACTGACAACACAGCAACATTTTACAAACAAAAAGCAATTTATAATTTTAGAGAAATATGAGGAGGTTAAACTCATAATTCAGGCTGAAAGCAGAACTGATGCAGCTGCCAAATGAACGCTGGATATGCAAAAAAATGGCAGACTCTGTAAATGTGTAACCCAAAAGACTTAACATATCACCTTACTATAGAGTAGAGGAATATCTAACTCTAATTACACGTGTGTATTTCATGAAATCAATATATTCTTAGATGTATTCTTGTGATGTGGACAAACGTTTTAGTCTTATTTAATCTGCAGCCGCGGAGGTGTCAAACGGACTGAGGAGCTAATAAGAAATAAATATAAAAACTTAATTCAAAGCAGTATTTATGTTCATTGTCAACAAGTACAATGCTTTTGTGCTTCAATTAGTCTGTTGTTGTTGTGGACGATATTTTTCTGAGAGACTTGATTGGTCAGTACTTTTGTACGTTTGGATCTGATATCTGGAACATAACCTGCTCCGACCATGGTGATCGAGCCAGGTTAAAAGAGAGCCAGCTTTAGTCTCAACGTAGCTCACTAACCTGCTAACCGCTCCGTAGTGCTCTTGTTAACCGTATCGAGGAACGCTGCAGCAGTCCTGCTTCATGAATAACAATTTTACCAATTTAAGACCGTTTTAATTAGACTACTTGTGTTCAGACAACATTTAACATTGAACAAAAAAGTCTCTTCACATACAAAGAAGATACATTTAATCCAATACATTTTTCTATGAAGTGGGACTGTTGATCTCATACATATATATTTATATGACTGTGGGCGGCCGAGTGGTGCAGCGGTTAGCACTGTGTGATGTTTTACCCTTCTTGTAACGCGAATGTTACTCATTGCTTCAGTGCTGCAGGTTTTCTGAAGCATTTCAGGGGTGATGTGCTCTCTTTGGTCACGGAGAAATCACACACCATGTTCACGGACCAGCACTCGCAAAAACGTGTGAAATTCTCTGGATTTTGATCGTACGACTAAACTTTGAATATTCGCTCAAAAAGGTTACAGCTGCTTCATGCACGTTGCACACAACGGGAGAAGTCTGGGAACTTCTTGATCCCTTGTTTGTGCATATGAAGCATACATTTTTGCACGTTTCTGGCAGTGACAGAACCCATCCGTCCTGTCTGAATGTTGGCAGGTAGCTTTTCACCTCTCAGACTGTCCAACCAGTTCTTCTTTTAGTGTGTTTATTGGTCTTAGCCTGTGTTAGGCATCGAGGTGTCAACCTCGTTAAAAAAGGGCGAGCTAATAAGGCACTAATCCTGAGCTGCTGCACACACACACACACACACACACACACACACACACACACACACACACACACACACACACACACACACACACACACACACACACACACACACACACACGGCTTATCGCGGCTCTCCAGACAGCCACCCCAGATCAGTCAACGAGCCACACGATCGATGCATCTGATAAGGAATTAAGACAGAAAATAAACTGTACGTGTTATCGGGGAAGTCTGTACATGGCCTAATTATGATGCGACGTGTGTGTGAGAGGATGATATGGCGGGACTGGAGTGGTGTGAGGCTGCAGGAGGGCTGGGCATGAGAGGGGTGGGGGCGGGTGGGGGTGGAGTCGGGGTGGGGGCGGGTGGGGGTGGGGGTGGAGGCAGGGTGTGTTCTGTTGCATGCTGGTGGCCCCAAACGGCAGTGAGAGGAAGTCGTTGGAAAAATGTGACAGTCGTTGCACACAATTATGTGTTTTTACTACATTGAAGAAACTGTAGCTGTTGGGGTCGTAGTCGTCGGCCGTCCACCACCTTGGTCCGGACTGAAGTACCTCAACAATCACATAATGAGTTACCAAGAAATTTTGTAAAGACATTTATGTTCCCCAGATGATGAATTTCATGAGGTTCATAACCCATAATCTACGTAAGCAATCCTCTGACTTTGCATCTGGTACCACTGCAAAAGTATTTAGGTCCTTAAATTCAATAAAGCTGCTAATACCACACGGTGTCCTGCATTCAAAACTTTACTCAAGTCAAATTATTTACAAAACAGATTGCATTGGCATGACATTTTTCAAGCGAAAAATGTCATGCCAATGCAATCTGTAGAGTGTTGTTGTTTTTATGTCAAATTTACAACAACCTGTACAACTAATCTTCCAGAAAACAGCATATTTTTCCAAGTATATACTTTATATTCCATCACCCACCATGAGGACATGAGGAATAAAGGCTAAAGAAGAAATCTAATACTTTCCATCTCCACGTCCAACAGTTATCCTAGTGGTGTAGTGGACAGGCTCCGCCCTCAGCTCCACTTGATGGTTCGATCACAGCTGAGGCGAAGGAGCGCTTCTGTCCGACCCACCGGACTCCAGCTCGAGGAGAGAAACCCTTTTGATCTGCCTTCAAACTGATTCACCAACACCAACTGATGGGGCGGCACGAAACACCCCGATGCCCAGCCCGCATGGCCCCTGGGTCCCCAGCAGAAATATGTGCTTTCATTTAGGGCAGATTCCACAACACACACAAAGACAGGGAGGAGGGCTAAACCTGAAATCCTCTCGAAGTAACTCTCTGGTTTCCTGCATTGGTCATGTGTCAGCTGTACAATTGGCTATATTTTCTACTTTTTCAGCAACAGCCGTAAAACAATTTCAATGAAAATAAATTTGTCTTAAGTTTTGTAACTGCTGAAATTTGCTAATTCAAGGTTTCCCAATGCAACATGAGAAACAGGGTTATTCATCACTGTGTATACATGACAAACAGTAATGATTTGCATTTTCATTATTTACAATCCATTGTTGTGGCAGTTGTTGCTGCAAGAGTTTATATTTCATTTATCAAATCATATTTGGGTTTATCACTCGAGCAGAAATGTAAAGACTTTTCAGTAAATTGTGTAGATTCGGTTGATTTCTAGACATCTCCATCTCTGTCATTTCTCTACCAAACTATTTCTGTCCCCTCAGCTTTAACAGATTGCCCAGGTTTAGGTCAAATATTTGAGCGTTTACCACTCAACTTGATATGCTCTTTTTATACGGATGTTACAGATCTGTTGCCAGTTAACCTAATTAGTTGTAAGATGTTCCACCAGCTTTTATTTTTTTTAGCATTACAAAACCTTTACAGTCTTTAGGTGACCACATACCAACTTTTTTGAAACGTGTTGCTGCCATCAAATTCAAAATGAGCATATCTATTTTCATAAAACAATCAAATTTAAACATTTGATATGTTGTCTTTGGTCTGTTTTCAATTTAATATGGGTTTATGATTTGCAAATCATGTTGTTTTTATTTACATTGCTCAAAATATTAATTCTGCAGAAAATTTTAACTCTGGTTCTGACAAAAAAACAAAAACAAAAAACAGTGTGAATAGTGTTATAGCCCACTTTCAAATCTCACTAGATATAGGTGTGGTTATCCAGTGGCAAATTTGATATTTTTAAAGATTTTGTTGAGTGGTTGAAAATTCAAAAAGAATAGAAAGACTCTTAGGTAGCACAAAAGCATTTGGAAGCTTTGATATCTGGCCAATTGAGTCTTAATAAGTAAGTACAGTGAGGTGTGTAGTTCAAGATGTAACAGTGCATCAACATTTGAAAAATGAATTTGTCTAATATTACTGTTTGCTGTAAGGGTTATGTTTACTTTTCTTCACCGTTAAAGTTAAAAAAAAATATGTAAGTAGCCCAGAGGTTCCCAAACTTTAGCTGTAGAGAGATGGAGGGGCAGAAATTGCTTCACTGCCTTTGAAGAGTGCAGGAAGATAATAGGGTCCTGGGTGTGTTTGTTTGTGCCCTCGGCCTGATGGGCATGTGATGAGCGGAGAGGTCTGCAGGCCTAATTGGCCTCTTTAAATGGAAAAAAATGTCTAGCAACCATGACGCATCAATGAGTCAGTCGCACCCCACAACTACCACCCCACCTCCGTTCATCATCACGGTATGGAAACAAACCTCTCCAATTAAGAGTAGAATAGACATGGAAATAATAATAACTTTTATGGTCATTAAATGGATTTACAAAGTTAAAGTAATTTATTCTTTCATCTCTGGAGTTTGTAACTGTTGCTATTGTGCTATGTGCTGTATGTCTGGATGGCAAAATCAACACCTATTCATAAAATGTAAAAGTAACTTTAAAATCCTAATATCCAACAAAAGGTGTGAGTTTATGTAATATCTATGTAAATAGTAGTACTTAAAGCCGGATGCTGAAGAGTTTACGAAGACAGATGACTCCTGTAAAGTCAAACTGAAATTCAATTCTATCCGTCCAAGTAGAAGAACATAATGTATTTTAGTGTGAACATTGAAAAGTGTTATTACAGATTTGATTTCAATAGTTGAAATTTGTGGTAACGAGGGCGAGGTCTTTTTCCCAATTTTTGATGCAGAGGGAAAAGTTGTTTTCTGTTTTGGGCGGGAGTTTAAAAACTTTTTGATTAATTTTTGGAGTTGATCAATCTGACTCTGGTAGTTCAAGAGTGTTCCATGAATTGAATGCTGGAGATTTATTTTTAATCGTAAAGTCTGGGTTATGCCATACTAGTGTGAATGTATTTGGGGTCAGTGGATGTCCTGTGATTTGGTTGAGTTTCCACCAAGCTGTCAGTCACAGCTATGGCAGGGTATTTAACACAACTTTTAATGTTGTTTTAATTGACAGTGAAAGAAATGGGATATCTGATTGTGAAAGTTCATGACTTTTGATATTGTTTATTATTGTTGTTTTTGCTGGTTCTTTTGTAGCCATTTTGTTACATGTCGTAGATGGGTGGTGTGATGATAGAACCTGAAATTTGGGGCTGATGTTTGGTTTTCTGCCATGTGGATAGAGTGATTCTTGGTTTTGTATTTTTTTTCAGTAAAATCTGTCAATGATGGAGTTCACAGAGCTGAACCAGTGTGAAGTGGATTAAACTGGAGTCATGAAACAAAAGTCATTTATTTTTGGTAGTATTGACATTTTTACTGATTTAGGAGGTGGGTAAGTTGTTCCGGCAGGAGAGGTCATCCTCGGTTATTGTTAGTGTGGTAAAGTTGAGTGAAAATAACTCTTGACAGTTTGGTGGAGAAATTGATACCCAGGTATCTGATATTACTTGCAGCTACTTTGAAAGGGAGCATTTTCATTGCATTTAGACCAGTTTATGGAGTAGTCTGAAATTTTGGAAGATTTGTAAAAAAGTTGGAGACCTCTAGAGGGAGTTTGATGATTTTGTTAGATATAAAATAAAATTGTCTGCATATAAACACATTTTATAATAAAAGTGTTTTGTTTGTATAACTGTAATGTTGTTTTGGCGGGATGGATGCCACAAGTGGTAGTATGAAGATGGTAAAGAGTAACAGAAAGAGTCACGCCTTCTTATCCCGCTTCATCATTATCACAAATTTTGCACTTATTTTTTTTTAACTTATGGTCAATAATCTTCTATTTGTCTTGTTGACAGCATGCTGGGCTTGTGTAACGATCATCAAATCGATTCACTATTGTGATGGTATGAAACTTCTCGAGTGGCATAATAACACAAAAATTGCTCTACCAGACTGGGCATGCCATAAACTATCCATAATTTCATTATTGGATCTGTACACACCCAGATATGCCTGTAGGTCGACTCGATCCAACTCACTCCACTGTTGCCACACACGTCGCCTCGTCCAGCAGTGTCTTTTCAATTGAATCTGGCAGAAACAGCTCAAAAGTGGACTGTATGACACCTAGCTGGACCCGGGGGCTCCTCGCTCCACTCCCAATAGGCCTACAGTATATGTTGGCTGTCACTGGAAGGCGTGTAAGAGCAAAGGAAATTTCCATCCTTCGACTGAGTCTCCCATCTCAGCGAATTCCTCTTCCTCACCAGTTGATTGTCTTTTCCATCAGTGTAAGTGTAACCCTGATCATTATCAATGTTTTCTCTACTTCTGACAATGAAGTCAAGAAGCTGTGATTCAGCATAGCGGCTCTTCATTGTGCTGTCTCAAATTATAATGTGAAATTCCGCAAGCACTAAAAATTTTACAGGTTTCGTTATTTTGTTGTTGTCTTTTCTTCATGTAGGGAAAGGCACATCAATGGTCTGATGGTGGCATGTGTCCTGGTAATTTAATTTCATTATTCATTCTTATAAACAGAGGAGATATGATCAGTCAAAACTGTTGGTAAAATTCCACAGGAGAGCCGTCTGAACCTGGTGATTTATGGTTCATCTGGGACTATGAGTTGGTCTAATGTGTTTGCCTGTTCTATGGATAGTTTGGGGAGTTTAATGTTCTCAACATGAGTAACTGGGGTGGGGTCTTCATTGTCTGAGTGTTCCCTATCAAACTTATGGAAGATCTAGTTTATATCATTTGGGTTATGAATTCAATTTCCACGTGGTTTTTGATTGCTGTTATTCATGTTTTTTTTCTTTGTTTCTGCAGTTGATTGGCAAAGAATTTACCTGTTTTGTCATTGTGTTCAAAGAAGTTCAGTTCAGTTTGCATTAGAAATTTAACCTTTTGGTTTATAATTTTTTTCAAGTTGAAACCTAATTTTCTGTATCTCACTTTGGGACATTCTCTGTATCTCACCCTTGTCTCAAGCATTCTATTGTTTCCTCTGACGTTGCCTCTCCTGTCCCACACCCTCTTCCATGCTTCGCTGTTGCCACCCCTGCCAGATGCCCTTGCACCACACTCTGACAGCACCACCACTGCTCCATTCTCCACTGACACCTCCACAGTTCCTGACCCTGCTTCTGGGTTGCCTGACACAGGCCTGACACAAAGTCCACAGTATGGAAGCCACTCCTTGGGTCTAAAAAGGAGAGGGACCATCTAACTTGTTATCAATGAATGATATATTCAGGTTTTGGAGCAACATATGCTGCCATCCAGACGACGTCTCTTTCAGGGAAGGTCTTGTTTATTTCAGCAGAACAACGTCCAACCACATTCTGCATGTATTACAACAGCTCCATACAGCTGGCTCCATAGCACCGCACCGAGAATCGCCACCTTAACGTGGTGGAGGGGTTTGAGAGGGAAACCGGGGTACTCTCCTGGAGTCAGACCTGGAAGGGGAGCTCGCCGGTAAGCGTCTGGTGACCAAGCCTTCACCCATGGGGTGAAATGTTATATGTGTCGGACTCAGCCCAAAGAAACATCATGGAGCATCCACCCTGTGAACCCCCCAACTGCAGAGACAAGCATCGGTGTTGGGTGCATTGCAGACCGGGCGGCAGGCTGGCCCGGGCGAGCCGATTGCCGGCAGCATAGACTAGCTCTAGGGACGTGGGATGTCACCTCGCTAGCGGGGAACGAGCCGGAGCTGGTGTAGGAGGTGGAGCGGTACCAGCCAGATATAGTTGGGCTCACCTCCATGCACAGTACTGGTTCTTGAACCAAGCTCCTGGAGAAGGGCTGGACTTTGTCCTTTTCTGGAGTTGATCAAGGTGAGGTGCCAGGCGGGAGTGGGGATACTCACGAGACCCTGGGTGAGCGCTGCCATGTTGAAGTTCTCACCAGAGAACGAGAGGGTCGCCTCCATCCGCCTGCAGGTTCCACGGAAGAAGACTCTGACTGTTGTTTGTGCTTATGCACCAAACAGCAGTTTGGAGTATCCGGCCTTCGTGGAGTGGGGGAGGGGAGTCCTGGAAAGGGCACCACCTGCCGACTCCATAGTTCTCTTGGGAGACTCATGTAAGCAACGACAGAAGAACCTGGCGGGGGATGATTGGGAGGAACGACCTGCTAGTCACAGTTTGGCCATAACGAACACCATGTTCAAGCATAAGGTAGCTCATAAGTGTACCTGGTACCAGAACACCTTAGACCAGATATAAATGATTGACTTTGTAGTTGTATCAGCTGACCTGCGACCGTATATGTCTTGGACACTTGGGTGAAGAGAGGAGCAGAGCTGTCAACTGATCACCACCTGGTGGTGAGTTGGATGAGATGGCATCGTCGGGCGGTGGAAAGAGCACTTTGAGAAACTCCTAAACCCGACCATCATGCATCATGGAGAGGAGGCAGCGTCTGAAGACTTGGGGTGGGTCACACTCATATCCCTGGCAGAGGTCTCTAAGGTAGTCAAAAAGCTCGGTGGCAAGACGCCGGGGATGGATGAGATCTATCCTGAGATGCTGAAGGCGCTGAACATTGCTGGGCTGTCATGGCTGACACCCCTCTTCAGTGTCACCAAGAGTGTGCTCCAACTATTGTGGTATCACACTACTCAGCCTCCCGGGCAAAGCTTATGCCAGGGTGCTGGATAGGAGGCTCCAACCGTTTGTCGAACCTCTGATTCAAGAGGAGCAGTGTGGACTCCATCCTGGTCGTGGAACAGTGGACCAGCTCTTTACCCTCTCAAGATTACTGGAGGGATCCTGGGAGTTTTTTGTGTGTGTGTGTGTGTGTGTGTGGGGGCGGGGGGGGCGGAGTACCTACAACTGTAGTAGGAGCTGTGTTCGTATTCTCGGCAATAAGTCAGACACGTTTCCGGTGGGTGTTGGCCTCCGCCAGGGCTGTCCTTTGTCACCGATCCTGTTTGTGACCTTCATGGACAGGATTTCTAGGCGCAGCCAGGGGGAGGAGAACATCAGGTTTGGGGGGCTCAGGATCGCTTCTCTGCTGTTTGAAGATGATGTGGTCCTGTTGGCCTCTTCAGACCATGACATCCAGCATTCACTCGGGCAATTTGCAGTCGAGTGTGAAGCAGCGGGGATGAGGGTTAGCACCTACAAATCTGAGGCCATGGTTCTCTGCCTCCAGGCGAGCATGGGGTGCCTGCCCCAAGCAAAGTAGTTTAAGTATGTGGGGTCTTATTCACGAGTGAGGGGAGGATGGAGCGGGAGATCGACAGGCGCATCGGTGCAGCTGCAGCAGTACAACAGGCGCTGCACCGGACCGTGTTGGTGAAGAGGCGCTGAGCCGGAAGGCGAAGCTTTCGATCCACGTTCCGACCCTCACCGATGGTCACGAGGTCTGGATCATGACTGAAATAACGAGATCACAGTTACCAGCGGCTGAAATGAGTTTCCTCTGTAGGGTGGCCAGGTTCAGCCTTAGAGATAGTGTCAGGAGCTCGGACATCAGGAGAGAGCTCGGAGTAGAGACGCTACTCCTCTGCATCGAAAGGAGTCAGCTGAGGTGGTTCAGGCATCTGATCAGGATCCTCCTCGGCGCCTCCAACTGGAGGTTTTCAGTACATAACATGCTGGAGGGATTATACATCCCAGCTGGCCTGGGAACGCCTCAGGATCCCCCAGGATGAGCTGGAAGATGTTGCACGGGAGAGGGAAGTCTGGGCCCACTTGCTTGGCCTGCTGCCACCGTGACCCGATCCCGGATAAGCGGAAGAAAATGGATGGATGGATGGATGGATGGATAGATAGTAGAAGAGTCCAGGCGCAAAGATTTCCTGCCTGCAGTCCAGACCTGTCACCCATTGAAAACATTTGGAACATTATGAAATTAAAAATACGACAAAGGAGACCTTGAACTGTTGAGCAGCTGAAATCTCATAAGAGGCAAGAATGGGACCATATTTCACTTTCAAAACTCCAGCAACTGGTCTCCTCAGTTCCCAAACATTTACAGTGTTGTTAAAAGAAGAGGTGATGCAACACAGTGGTAAACATAACCCTGTCCCAACTTTTGTGTTGCTTCTATATGTTGTCTTTATTCTCTTTTCAGTTCAGTATGGGTTATCATACAAACTAATACAATATGCAGGATATACAGTACATTACACAATAATATGAAACATAGTGTGTCAAATCTGTCATAAATCAGGATGAACGGGGGACCTTAAATGCAGGACTCAGGACTTCGGTCCCACTGAAGTCGTAGGAAAATAATCTTTTAGTTTTGGGCTTTTACAAAGCAAAGCGAGGGAGCAGCTCAGAGGATTGCAGGTTTTGAATTTCTTGGGGAAGCAGGAAAAGGCAGTCTGAAAATTCACAATCTTGAAAGAAATACATTAGTTTAAATGAGACATAAAAACAGAATTGAATTTATAAACTGAAGAGGTTAGTTTTTAAGAGAGGTATTTTGCTGTTAAATCCATGGGAAAAGCACCTTGTGGTTTGAAAGCACATTGAGGCAGCAGCTCAGAGGACTGCAGGTGTCAATTTGTTTTGAAGCTGCTCATCCAGAAAGACAATAATGTGGCTCTTTAAAGGAGCAGACCAAAGGGGAGTCACTGACACTTCAAAGGAATTTCTGAACCGTTCGCCTCCCTCTGACAGCGAGGTCACTGTCAACTCTGACGAGTCACAGCTCTGCCATTAGGTTTGGGAGAGGAGGAGTCGAGTATTTTCTCTGCCTGCTGGTCTGTGGGAGTGCTTGGAGGTCGTGATGGAGGGGCGCTGTGGCTGTCGTCGGTGAAAATCAAACAGAGCCCAATTAAACTGATTCTAACATGCCAGTGATCACGAGGAGGCTCACCTGGACTCTCTTCTCTACAAGGACATGCCTGTGCCTCCATGACCACTGGGACGCTAATTGCCGCAACCAGAAAATCTTGGGAATTTGCCTCTTAGATGTGGTAACAAACTGTTGATGACCTTTGGCCATTTCAGTGACTGATGACAAAACTTTTCTTAACTCATTTCACTATTTAGAAAGTGTGTAGCGATTATTTTGTAGATGTTATACTGACAACTTTATCCCGAGATATCTACAAACATTTAGAGGCAACCAGTGTGTCTCACCAAATACTTTGGATGTATCCTATTATTAAAGTTACTATCAGTAAAAATGTGTTGCTTCGCTGGGTCCTTATGCATAGGGACAATATACAGACAAATGCAGAGTGGCTTAAAAATTCATGACCGCTGAAACAATTGCAATTAATTGATCAACAGAAAATTAAACTGCAGCCATGTTCACAACTGATTTGTTTTCTTTGTCTTTCATCAAACACAAATCCCAAAACATTCTCTGCTTGTAGCTTCCTAATCTTGAAAAAAAAAATGCAGCTTTTAACTGTTATATATGGTTATTTTAATAACTATGGATTTTGGAATGTTGCCGCACAAAATAAGACCTTTGAAAAAAATCATCTTGTCTTCAGAAGATTTTGTTGAGCATGTTCCACTATTTCCTGACATTTAATAGCATAAATTGAATGAATCAATTAATCTGAAAATCATCAGTTTTAGCTCTACCTTATAATGCAACTAGTAATAGGGTACCTTCAACATACTTCACAAAAGCTCTTTTATTTCATTCCTGGCACTGAGAAAATTATGTATTTTTTTTCCAAACCACCAGGCTAGGCGCTGTGGCACAGTGGCCAGACTCGGTCCTGCAGTTAACATGGCACGTACTGACACAAAACAACTTTTTCATTTACACTTTAAAATTATTCTTTTCTATTTTTACTGTTTGAGACATAACACCTGCAAAGGTTAAAGTTGCTTATAAATATTTTTTAGACATATCATACAGGACAAATAAAACTCTTGTTGGTATGATCAGCCATAGCCCGTGCAACTTTGATGTCTCCAGTCTCTCTGGGGTGGGGGTAATAAGTGGCCACAGTTTTTCTTTGAATAATCTTGTTGAATTGACATCAACAAGACACAAGAGGTGGCTATACAACCAAAGTTATGCTTTCTGTGGCGGATAGGAACTTAAATGCCTGTTTGGCAATGTGATACGAAATTAAGTGAAAAGTGAATATCTAAAAATACAATAGTTTAAGTGCTATAAATGATGATGATGTAGTTAATGTCAATAATGGTCAAAAACAATATCGAGGAATTATTTCTGGCAGAATAAATAGCTTACCACAGTTAAATAATATATTATATTGCTTAGTACGCAACATATCTTTGTATTATAAATATAAATAATAACATTTTCCCCAAAATATAACGTGTGCAACAATTAAAGTTACAAAACAGTCACCAACAGAAACTCAAATTGCATTGTCAGACAATCAAAAGGAAAAAGTAGACCATGTATTGCAACAATATCCATCTGTAGATAGTTTGTGAGGAGACTTTGAATGAACTGACTCAGAAACTAAACTAAAATAGAAACACTAAAAAGAGTCATCCTTTGCTCGAGTCGTCAGTCTCCTAATTACCAATTTTCTCCGAGCGGGGGCCTTTGACATGTCATAGGAGTCCATCTCTGGTGTCGGTTTATCTCTGGTGTGGCAGATAATGGAGCCCACCTACAGGGGGTGGCCGCCAAACAGTACAAAACATCTAATGCTACTGTGCCACTATCAAAGGCCCACAGAAAAAAAAGCCAGTGGGCCACGCATGGCTGGAGAGAGGGCTCAACTGAGAGCGAGATGAGTGTAGTCACATCAAAAAGCAGCAGAGCAGGAGTCTGATTTAGTACAAAAGGCTGCAATTAGCAGCGCACATTAGGAGCACATGGCAGGACTACTCCCTGGGATCCTAATGCTCCACATATGTTGTGTTTATTTACAAAAACACAATGCATCAGTCATGAGGTGGTGTCATCTGTAACTTTTATTTCATAAATTTTAGGATTATAGCATATAGTTTACGTTTTCAAGAACATCTACCATTAAATCGGAAATGTCCCACATCGGAAAGATCCAATTCAATTTGATACTGTGAACTCATCCGAACCTGTATCACTATAACCTCGAACTAATCACATCCATACACAAATTTAAAACTGAAATTCAAAGCAACACGAGTGTAAACACATTCAAATACACATGTAATTACAAGAGACATTGCGGTTCGTCTTTGGTCCACTGAAAAAAGAAAATCAATAAAAAATAACTGAACAACTCATCTAACAATGAGGATTGAGACTTTACAAAGACTTTGTAATCTATTATAACTATAGTGTAATGTTTGTCTGACAAGTGATACTGACTAATATCAATAGACAGCAATACAAGTTAGTGACTTTTATTAATAGCTGTAGTTGCAAACCTTTTTGTTATCAACAAACTGCCTTTGACCAACTGTTTGGTAAAATCGTCAACACTCACATGCTGAGGCACACATGTTAATGATTTCAGTAACATCCCTCATACAGATGGATTCATTTGTGGTTTAACTTTTGAATCCATGCTACATTGGTATCAGAACCGCACCAGAGTCTGTTTGTGAACCGGACCAAAACTACATTTGATCCATGTTTGGTCTCTACACCAATATCTGATTGTCACCTTTTCAATACCCAAATCTAATTGTGCAAACAAGTTTGTTTTAACCAAACCAGAAATACTCTCAGAAACCGCATTTATATATGTGGAGTTTGGAACTTGGGTGGCCGGCACAGTGGAGCTGTGGTTATCACTGTCACCTCACAGCAGAAAGGTTCTGGGTTCGAAGCCTTTCTGTGTGGAGTTGCATGTTTTCCCTGAGCCTGCGTGGGTTTTCTAGGTAACAGGTTAATTGGAGATTCAGAAAATGACCCATGAGCATGAATGAGAGCGTGAATGTATTGCTTTGTTTCTGTCTGTCTTTCTGTGTTGGCCCAGCGATAGACTGGAGATCTGTCCAGGGTGTACCGTGCCTTCACTCAAAGTGAGCTGGGACAGGCTCCGCCCCCCACGACCCTGCTCAGGATAAAGTGGGTATAGATAATGGATGGATGGAGTTTGAAACTTAAAATGTTGATAATTTAAGTATGGCAAGTCACAAATGTGCTGATACTGAACCACACTGGTTGGGGTCAGGGGAGAGAGGAGAGAGAAAAGAACAGCATAGAGATGGTTTTATATGTCAGAAATGTGCAGCCAGACATACCTGCAGAAAACATACAAGGTATAGGAAAGAAGGCATGAAGTTATTGAGATGCAATGATAGCATCTAAATGCAACGAGAGTGAAAGACAGATGAGAGGAGAAGTGTGTGGTTCATCGGTAGATGTCCCTCAGCAGCCCGGACCGTCAGCAGCATCACAGCAGGATGGTTCAAAGTCACCTGAACCAGCCCTAATTATTAACGTTATCAAAAAGGAAAGCCTTAGGCCTAAACTTAAGATACCATGAAGTCTTAAAGATATGATGGAGGTTGTCCATTAAAGGTTTTGCATGTAAGGGGAAGGAAGTTAAATTGTATTCTTGGTTTCTTGCTTTCTAGAAATTTACACAGTGGTCCCTGAAATTATTGCGGAAGGAAAGCATGTATAATATGAACGGTATCGGTCCAAGTACAGAATGCTCTGGAACTGTATGACCAACTTTTGTTTGCATGGAGGTTCTGTTGTTGACATGAAAAAAAAAGAATCTATCTGATTATCATATCATATCTGATAAATGTGATCTAAACCAGCCTAGTGCGGTTCTTTGAATCCCAATGACATGTGACAATGTCTGTGATAAAAATGAATGAAGGCATGTTCCACAGTTAAGCTGTGGAAGGACATCTAAACCATGGTACAGCATTTGAAGATTTTATTTTGCTTGGAAAAAAAACTCCTAAATACCTAAAAAAAAAAAAAAAACTCCTAAAAACCTAATGATGAAGAGAGATAATTTTGTTTAGGGATGTAATCAATGACAGCAGAGGAACTTTGATATTTTACCAAAACCTCAACCTTCTTCTGAGCTTAATTTGTAATTTCTAAGAGACGGGGTTACAATGACGGCCAGCTTTTAATCACGGTGGCCATTTTGAAACAACACTTTCACAGCAACTTCCTGACAGAACTTGACTGACTGACATAGAAGGAAACAACGACAACAAACATCCAAAATGTGTATCTGTGGGTGAAAAACATAAAACTGTGATGGTGTCGCCAGCTCCCGCACCTTATTGCATCACCTCCGTACCTAAGCAGCAGTGAAGAACCTTCTCAGGTATTATTCCTGGTGGCTGAACACCAAAGTAACATCAGTGCAACGTGTTACTGCAGATTAGCTGCTAACATCTCAGTAATAAAACTGCACAGCCCTGCAGGCATACTTAAGTCTGAAGAGCAAAATGTTGAATGAGTCGGGAGAACATGCAGCTCGTAATGAAGGGTCATTTGTTCATTGCTGTGGAGAAAGTCAGACACGTTATTAATTACATGATACTTTGAGGGTTTATTGAGTGTTGGATTAAAGAACGTAACGAGGCTTTGAGATGTCAGGATTCAGGAGCGTAATCTTGTTACGACAGACAAACATCGATGATGCTCCCACTCATTTCTTCTTCTTTAAGGAAACGCACATGCACGCTCGCTCGGTGGCTTCAGCGGGGACGATTAACTAAGTCAAAGAAAGGTATAATCACGTTTCCAGGCATTTTCTCTCGACTTTTTTGGTCATATTTTTCTTCCAACTGTATTCTCAACAAACTGCTGAGCGCTCAGAGAGAAGAAGATGCCTGACGAAACCAACTCTGCAAATTCTGCAAAGCCAGAGAATACCTTCACTGACGCTCTGTTTGTGTTTGTGTCTAATGTCAGAACAGCGTCTACATGTTTAAGATTAAGAGAAGAGATTATGGTTATGCCTGATGAATTGTAGCTCCTCCTCCTCAACAACGTGAATGTTTATTTAAAGCTGAAATTCATGGACATACTTCAGCAGTGTTTTTTGTGCGGATTCAGCATTTTATTTGACTTAACTATTCTCATTGTGAGACCAGGAGATGAATTATAAGTGTTCATATCCTCAGTGGGAGCTAATTACTAATTTGTTTGCACAAATGATCTGACTTTCCCTCGTCACATATTGGGCTGTTGTTTTTACCCTGCATCATATTTCGCAACAGTTTGGGGTTCATCCATTTTTTTAAATGTTACTTTTGTATGCTCATTTGACTTTAATAAAAAAAAAAAAAAAGTGATGTGGAGAAGTGCTAGTTTATTGATTACCTTTTGAGAGCGTTGCTACACTGCACATCACTTTTCCCGTGTTCAATTTAAAACATTAAGTTAAAAAGCAGCAGCTCTGACGGCCTCAGACAACAGCAGGAACACGTTTAGCTGCCAGCTGACGCCCCCTATTGATCATCCTCACACACATCTTCCAGCGGTGGATGTGTGTCAGCAGACAGGAAATCATCCTGCTATGGCCAAAAATGGTGCAAAGAAGCTTTGAGTGACACCAGCATCTGAGAGGTGAAAGGTGAGACGGGGCGAACGTTTTACCGGCAACACGGAAATGTTTATGATGCGGAGACATTTTTCCAGCTGACAGAGGAATTGTGTGAAGAGAAGAGAAGAGAAGAGAAGAGAAGAGAAGAGAAGAGAAGAGAAGAGAAGAGAAGAGAAGAGAAGAGAAGAGAAGAGAAGAGAAGAGAAGAGAAGAGAAGAGAAGAGAAGAGAAGAGAAGAGAAGAGAAGAGAAGAGAAGAGAAGAGAAGGAGAAGAGGGGGAGAAGAGGAGGAGAAGAGGAGGAGAAGAGGGGGAGAAGAGGAGGAGAAGAGGGGGAGAAGAGGAGGAGAAGAGGGGGAGAAGAGGGGGATGTGTGAATCCATGGGGAGGGTGACTGCAGGCTTCAGGGGGCAGAATCACCCCGGGAGGAAAATAAAAGCATGAAGCATGTTATTTCAAGGATGGTGGTAGCAATTGAAGACATACAAGGTTTGGACATATCACCGGGGTTTTAGTGTCGGGGACGCTCAAAGGTGTAAAAACATCTCAGCGGCCTTCGACAAAATATTGATTAAAAACACTAAGTTCTTTGCTCAATTAATCACATTTATAGAGTTTCCTCACCCTATGGCACTCTACTGACATCTGACAATTAAACACATCATGTCATTTTGCGTCTTTACGTAGGCTACCACAGCTGATACATTGAAACTGATGATGTTCTTGCATCATATGCTGAAATGTGGTGAGAGATGACCTCATCATCGTAGTGTTTATGGATCACTGGGCCGCTGGCCTTGATTTATGTTATTGAATCATGGGAAATTCATTCGTTTTATTGAAGGAGTGGCTCCCCAATCCAATAAGAGAGTCAGCAGTCCTTGGTCGGAGAGCCTTCACCATTCAGAGGCAGCAGCAATGTCATTCTCTTCTTAGTTGGTCGGAAACATCGAACATATAAAAGAGCACTAGAGCTCATTTACAGGATTTCTGCGCCTTAAAACTGTAAATAAAACATAAAGGTTAAAAAATAAATAAAAAAAATCTAAGATTACAAAGAGATTTTTGTGAGATTTGAAGATTACTTGGTCACAAAGTCTCCCTCTGGGTTGAGTTTGATCAACCAATGTCTGACATTAACTCAACAGAGTAGTGCTCCCATTTAGCAACGCTAACCAAACTAAGGAGCTTCTTTCCCACCAAAACCTACAAAACAAAAGAGTGCCCTTCGATTCACTAACAAACATTGTCTGGTTTGCAAATGCAAAACAACATTTACAATTTAACGTGTTTACTGAAGCAAATACCACAAAATAATTCAAACACATCATGTTTTAGAAACAAATATCGTACATTTAACAAGTACAATATGTCCTACAAAGACCAAAAAAAAAATACCATGATTGTGTTGATTTTTCTCATAAATGTCTGGAGGCAAAGTGGTGGTGAAAGTCAATTTAAACATGCGTGTTCTGTCAGCTCAGACCTGTCAAGATAAACCTCGGCAGCAAAATCAACTTTTCCAAATAAAAACATCCCCACTTTTAAATTTCATCATAAGTATATAATAAGTCAATATTTTGGGCCATTTTGGAGGACAGTAGGAGTTTCAGACTTCTATCATCCGTTCTGATGGAATGAAAAACACTTCTGTGCATCTGTGTTGTCATTTTTTTCCCCCAGAGATGCATGTATTGAATGGTTTAATACATATTTGGACCATTTTATGTCGTCAACTTAAATTTGATTCTAATGAACCTAAAACATTACTTGACAGTTATAATCAACAGTGAATTCAGCCTTTACATGAAGAAAGAACATATCAAATAAAACTGAGGGCAGGATGAAGCGCCACCTTCAGCACACTTAGATTTATCTATTTTGACTTGATTTATTTTTGTTTGTTTGTTTGCAGGAAAATAGCTTTTATATAAAAAAAAGTGTTGGACTTTTGCTGGACAGTTGCGATGCAGCAGGACCAGAGATATTTTTCTTTTCTGTTCTGCACATCCTCAAAACCTGCCACCGTCATTATCCACGATGCAGTTCTGCCTCTTTACCACCGCATGGTACAAGGTTCAACTCTACTTATGGATATTACCATGTACTTGTATTATTTTACCTATCATCTCTGTCAGGGATTTCCAAACTGAACAAATACTAAAAGTTGACGTGGAAACACTGAAGACCACTGATTTGTCTGAGAGTCGTCACTTGAATCACGACTGCGTACAAACATCCTGTACATACCTGCCATTGTTAAATGTCTGAGCTTTTAGAGCAGCTGCCATTTTTTTAATAAAATTCACCAGACTATATGATTGATAGCAACCTGCAGGTACAGACCTTCCTCTGGTTGGTTGTGAATGATATCCTTCATTGTTCCTGCCTGTGTTGTGTTGAAGATGACATCATGGTAGTTCCATGCAGCGTTAATGATGATCAGAGGATACCCAGCTATATGTGGTGGAAAATGAAATCCAGAAAAAGTACTTTGTAGAAAAAGTGAGTAGAGTGGAGAAGAGTCGAGTCTGACCGATGACAGTTGGGTCTTGAGGTTACAGCTCATGCAGCCTGCAGCACAGGTGAGTCGTGAGCTACAGAGGTTCACTTCCTTCTTACCGAGCTGTTAATCTGAGATGTTTTGTAGTTTCAAACTTGTCATTTTCAGACCCAATGACTCACGTGACTTCACTTGAGGACCTTTATCCGACTCCACACAGCTCCCTCTGCAGACATTTAACACTTTGTACTACTTTTTCATTTTGCATAGTTCCTAGCGCCTGCAAGCAGACAGGTTTGAGAGAATTCATGGAAGTTCCCTTGAAATGTTGATCACAATTTGTTTTAATGGAATCTTAACAATGATTTCATGTTTCTTCTGTCTCACTGCAGGAGAACAGGCTCTTAATGTAAGAATGTGATTGTCGTGAAGTTAAAACAGAAGCTGCTGCTTAAAGGTGAGGTTATTGAACATACTTCTTCCATTACAACCGAACGCTGCCGTGGAACATGAATCACTTCAGCCACATATACGGTACATGCAGAAGATGAACTGACACGATTCAGGGCCAAAGTACAAAGCAGAGGGGTCTGAGGTGAAAACAGGAGCTGAAAGAAAAATCCTCCTGTTGATCATATGCAACTCAACCGGCATGACTCACTTCATGAAACGTAAACCGATTCAGCAGGAAAAGGTCATTCCATATCTTATTGGGCCGATAGAGGGAAGCGGAGCAGCCCTTTAATTAAAATGTGATAATAGGCAGTTCGGTTCATGAAGGGGCTAAAACCTCCCGGGTTAAATGTGCAGTGTGTGTTCCTCTGGACATCTTCAACCCCTGGAGCAGGATTGATCTTTGGCTTGCACAGGAGAGCCCGGCCTCCTCTGGGCTTAAGGGCCACACACCTGTGCATGCATCGGGGCCGGATAAGCCCAGCTTAAGCTAAAGTTACCAGCTCTTTCCCTGCAATGTCATTCAAAACCTCAACGGCAACCGCGCTGTGGACAAAGCGCCTTTTGGGCTGTCCTAATAAACGCCATTAGCTTTGAGACATCAAACATGGAGGATTATGGGATTTTCTGGCCCGAAAAAAAATGGAGGGTCTGGGGGACTCCCTCTCTCAGCCGTTCTTTCTCTGCAGAGATTACGCTACAATTTGTTTTCTTTTTTCCGCCATTTTGTATGTCCCTCCTCCTTTTGCAGATTCCACACAAAACAGTGGTACAGTAATCCCCTGCAGATGAAACTAAGAGCGCTGGAAAAAAGGAAGATTACACAGAGCTTTGCAAATTGTTTCTACACATGTGCATGGGTATTTGGGAGATCTGTAGAGACTTAACACGGAAACTGAGCGCACGCACGCACGCACGCACGCACGCACGCACGCACGCACGCACGCACGCACGCACGCACGCACGCACGCACGCACGCACGCACGCACGCACACACACACACACACACACACACACACACACACACACACACACACACACACACACACGCACGCACGCACACACACACACACACACACACACACACACACACACACACACACACATATACAAAAGAGTTGAGCATCATTGTGTGCTATTCTTACTCCACTTCTTCTGCCTTAAAACACAAAGCTTAACAACATAAGGACTTAAACCAAGAGGAAACACCCATACTGGCTTTCCCCAACAGGTGGTATACCTACAAACATCTCGAAGGATGAGTCAGTGTTTGTTTCATTTGTGCTCAAATAGAAATGTAAATATTGCAGTGTGTGGTTTTAAGTGGAGTTGCAGGTATTTTACCAAACCTGCTAACCTCACTGAGATGACACAACCAGAGGAAGCTGAAAAGTCACCGTTTTTACATTTCTGTTTTTGTACAAACTAAACAAACAGGATACAACATAGCTACAACACGGGTGTTCCCTCACGTCTTTGTGCCAAACTAAACCACCCAGCTCTGTTACTTATTTATTACTTAATTATGAGTTGAATATGCATCCTCTTATCTTATTCTCATAAAGAAAGCTCACAGCTGTTGTTTTACATTGCCTAACTATTGCTCTATTTTCAGCAGTGTTTGAATGAAAAGTGTTTGAATGTTTGCACGTGAACTGAGAGATTAATTGTGAAATAAACCATTTAAATGACAAATTTTTTATCTAAACATTTATAAGGCTGAAAACATAGATAGTTGAAATTTTTGACATAGTTTGACAGGAAAGCACCAAAACTCACAATTCAATTCATTGAAACCAGTTTTTAATGTGTGACTTACCAACCAGGCCTTTATAAAAATAAGTATCTTGTACTGTACCATCCAATATGTGTGGAAGCTATAGGGGCCCATACAGACAACATAAGGACACGTATGGTTCTGACAGAATCATGTGCACGTCCTAATGACCGCGGCCCCTCTCCACCTGAACACAGCCAGAAGTCAAGTCGTCCCAGGAGTCAAAGGTTGGGCTGCTGCTAATCCATGTAACACTAGGAGAATAATCCTCAGGGCTGTGGCCTGCCTGCTCTACAGTTTTCTTTTCCCCTTTTGTTTTTCGGGTAAGTGATCTTGGAAAAAAATTCATCAGCGGCCCTCAGTGTGCACAGAAAGGAGCGGGGTCCCACAGACAGTTGTTGTTGTTGTTTTTACTAATTTGTGGGTCATATTGTTCAGGCATCTCTCGTCTTTACTGGGTTCCCAGAGAGATCGGCAAAGTGAGGTTTCAGAACAGCTCAGCAAAATGTTCATGTTGAACATCTCTTCTCAAACACAATATGTATTATTCCAACATTTTACGTTCTGTTGTAGCAGTGGTGGAAAGTTACGAAGTGAATTCACTCCAATACTGTACTTTAATGAGGTATTTCATTTTGAATATTTACTCTTTTTTCCTGTTTATACTTCTGCTCCCACATGACTTACTATCGTACTTTTTACTCCACTATTGATGTCTTTACTTACGAGTTACTTTGCAGGTTGAGAATAATACAAAATTAAATCAACTAATTAATTGTCAAATAATGTTTACATTAAGATATCCAGCATTATAAAAAAGTTAAAGGTCACTCGACCTTTGTGAGCTGCAGCATCAGTGATGTACACATGAGTGCATCATTATTTATAATTCAACAATTTTACTCTGAAGTGGGCCATACTGTATAATCAGCTCCCATCATTTTTCATCAAAGTGTCACCATGCATCATTAGAACTATTGGTTTTCTTTCATAACATCTACCAACAGTCTCTCTTCATGTCATTTTAACACGGTTTTGGCTGTAATCTCTGCTGTTGGCTCTCCCAGACTGCCATGCTGGAACAAGCCACTCGACCAGGCTGTTTCTAACGGAATTTAACTCGTGAGTCATGTGGGACATGTTTTAAAGGGAGCTGAAAACAGAATTATTAAACAAAACAAAAATACCCTGATTACTGTCTCACTGTCAAATAGAGAAAGCTGTGTGGTATGCGCTTTCAGAAATTTATTTTCTAAGGTTGGATATTTAGTAATACAAAATACTCTGATCACAAGTGAAATTTGCTAAAAAGTAATGAATTTAAACTCTTACAACTTGTAATTTAGATTTGAATTCCGATATATGTAATAACTGTTTTTTTTCACGGCATTTGAAGACTTTTGGTACTTCTTGAAAGTGTATCAGCTCCAGATGATTCTGACAAGTACTGTTTGGTAATAATGACGAAATGGGATTCCATTAATCCTGACAGCTGACATCCTGCTGTACTGAAGCAGCACACACAGGCAGCTAATCTAAATTGCTCTAATCCGAGCAGTATGGTGGACAGATCTTTTTACTTCAGCAAATAGGTTCTGTGTTTGTACATCTTG
This sequence comes from Brachyistius frenatus, assembly GCF_029030835.1. Classification (NCBI taxonomy): domain Eukaryota; kingdom Metazoa; phylum Chordata; class Actinopteri; family Embiotocidae; genus Brachyistius; species Brachyistius frenatus. The sequence continues at coordinate 44,846 of NW_027210998.1, read as the reverse complement.
TAAGATATGGATTAGATAAAACACAACATAAACCAGATAAGGATATTAACCATAGATATTATCACCTCCAGTGAAACGGATGAGCAACTGACAGTAATTGAGCATTTTTCATCAAAGGCGGATTAGAATCATTCTTCATATTTAAATCTACACAAGGCATGGGCTTCTGCTTCTCCTCATTTCCTAAAGCTGGCTTTTTGTTGTTGTTTTTGCAGCCTTCATGCAAACGCATCCCACGCTCAAACACAAACAGCGTGGGCTTCAGGCAGGTGGAGAAATCGACACTCAAGCCACGTTCAAAGGAGGATGCACCCGCGCTTTTCTTCAGCCGACATTGCGAAGGTCTCTTCTGCCTTAATCCTCTTTGACTTTATTCATGCAAAGGTCATCTCTGATTCTCCAAATGGAGGAAGCGTTGGTTGTGGATAGTTTCTGAGGAGGAAAGCCATGGCAGGGCCTTGAAAACACTGCGTGTTCCTGTGTGTGTGTGTGTGTGTGTGTGTGTGTGTGTGTGTGTGTGTGTGTGTGTGTGTGTGTGTGTGTGTGTGTGTGTGTGTGTGTGTGTGTGTTGTCCGTTGGGATGCATTAGTTTGTTACAGGATCATTATTCACAGATGAAGCATATCTGAAACATGTACGCATCTTCCTGCAATGTCATTGTATTTCCTCAGATTGCATAAAAAAGGCTGTGGAAGCGGTGAAGAAAGGGTCACCTCATGTCTTGAACATTTTATGATTATTTTATTTACAATTAACAAACTGCCAAATGGTAGTTCTGGGCAATTCTTGCCATCATGACTTTAAAGCATCACTGATTATTTTAGTCATGTTAATGTTACACCTCTTCGGTCTGTCTCTCGGGCTGTTTGTCATTCCATCAGTTTGGTCCAGATGGAAAACCTGGACATCGACTGGGTGCATTGCCCGGAAATTCTCTACAAACATTACATTTCCCGAGAAGTTTTTCTTTTCATTTTACGGAGCACTGTTGGTGCTGGATGAAAAGAGTGTTAGGTGTTAGCAGACAGAACAGGACCCAAATGCGACACAGATGACAATCCGGGTGTTTTATTGCAGAGTTTGTGGGGTGGCTTGATTCGGAGAGCTGGAGATTCTTTGTCCAGCTGAGAACAGCGGTGTCGGGGAGAGTAGCAGGACGCTCAGCGTGGCTGGACGGCTCCACTCCAGGAGGCACCACAGCAGACTCACTGGAGACCGACGTCAGGCAGGCAGGCAGATCAACTAAACACAAAAAGTCAGAAACAGAGTTTTCAGGAGTTAGAATTACTTTTCAAACTAATTGGCCGATCAGCATTACCGCTGCAGGAAACCTGACAATCTGGCGCCGAGCAGCTCCAGGTCCGGGGTATTTTACCAGGAGGCAGTAGATGGGCTGATTGAGTTCAGGTGTGTGGCAGGTGATCAACGGCAGGTGGATTGTTTGAGTGATCTGCAGAGGGAGGAGCTCAGCGCCGAGGAGACAACATGAACAGACAGACTGACAGGATACACGAGAAAAAAAGGGGAGGGGGAAACAAAAGGGATCAGAGGATCCAGGGGCCTCATTTATAACCGTTTCGTACGCACAAAACAGGGCCTGAAAAAGTCGGGATTTTTTTTTGATTTTATACACTTTATTAATCCCGAGGGGAAATTTCTTCGCTACAGCAGGGGGTCTCTCAGGGGGGAGCTGCTGCAGCAGGCTGCCACTAGCGCGGCGCCAGGTAACCTGACCTGAGGTGCATGTTTTTGGATGATGGGAGGAAGCCGGAGAACCCGGAGAGAACCCACACAAGCACAGGGAGAACATGCAAACTCCGCACAGAAAGGCCCAGGACCGGATTCGAACCCGGAACCTTTTTTTTTGCTGTGAGGTGACAGTGCTAACCACTGCACCACCGTGCCACCCTGATTTATAAAAACAAACTTGACAGTAAATAGTTCACACCTGTAAGCTAACTCTGAGCCATCCGTACGCACATTTTGGAGAGAGACGGTGAGGTGGTGAACTGAAGCCAGATTGTAGAAACTAAATATGACAGACAACTTGATAATATAACGGAGCCTCTCACACTTTTAATTACACTTCATATCACGTTATTTGGACATCATTAACGTTATAACCAGCAGGGCCATTTTGGCTCGTGACCTTTAATTATTCCAGAAGTAACATTGAACCGTAAATGATCGAAGCAAATCTAAATCTCACATTTAATCCTGCTCATTATGTCATACGTCACTCCAACACATTCCTTTTCACCATGTTAACATTGCAAACTGTTCATCATCATCCTCTGTAAAAATCCAAGATAACATCAAACAGCATCCGTTTAAAGAACTGCAGAACAGAGTGTCAGTTTTTAATTGTTTTCTCGTGCAGAAATAGTTTAATGCAGTTGTTGTGTGTTTCCACTGCGCTCTCAGGAACACAGAGCGTGTCGTCATGGAGACGTCGCGGTGGAACTTGTATCACTGCAGCAGCAACGTGACCAGTCGCTGCATTTTCTTTAGTTTTTGACCCCTCAGCTGTGAACACTGTGCTTCATATCCTCCACATCGTCCACAAACACCTCCAGTTCTGGGTCGGAAAAATTCCATTTCTGGGTTTTCCTCATTTACATGTCTATAAGTCCTTTGGCTGTACACTTTTATGTTTGTTTTTTTTAATGTTTGTTTGCACTTTTTCAGCCTAAACTTTCCTCGATATTGACATTTTAAAGGGGTTTTGTAACCCCATTAAATTGTGCCCAAAAAAACAGTCGGCATGAAATGCTGCTCACGTGTGCAAAAGGTGTCCCTCTGGTGCTCTTCTCTTTGGGATCAAACTAGTTTGAGTTCAAGAAATTTGAGGCACTCAAAAGGGGAATATTACCCTCAAGAGTGTCTCACATTTCTTTAACTCAATTTAAAGTAGTAGGTTTTTTTTTGTAGTCCGGTCACCCTCCATAGGGAATCGTTTGCAGTCGTTTCATCCTACTGGGCATAGACATTGGGTTAATTTAACCAATCAGCATGCGCCAAAACCGGCCGACACTCTGCCACTGCTACAACTACCTACTGTGTCCACCAAAGCGTTTTTTTCCCAGGGTACAGCATTTTTTTTAAGATAGCTTTAGTGAACGCCAGCATCTTGCCACCTCATCACCCTTCCGACTGCTTGATCGATCTCCTGCCTGGATCTATGCTTCCCACCAGTCGCTTCTACAAGCTGTTGAGCCCTGAGAGAGAATCCATGGAGAAGTACATCAACAACTCACTGGCTGCCGGTATTATCCGACCATCTTCTTCCCCGCTGAGACCTGGATTCTTCTTTGTCACAAAGAAGGACAAGACTCTTCGCCCGTGCATAGACTTCCAAGGACTGAACAACATAACAATCAAAAACAAGTATCCATTGCCCCTCATTGGTTCTGCTTTTGAACCACTGTCTGGATCAACCATCTGTTCCAAGCTCGACCTAAGAAACGCTTACCATCTGGTCCGGATGAAGAAACGAGTGGAAAACTGCATTCAATACACCTCTGGGTCACTTCGAGTACCTCGTCATGTCATTTGGCCGCTCCAATGCCCCTGCAGTCTTTCAGACACTCGTCAATGATGCCCTGCGTGAATATCTCAACCGGTTTGGTTTTGTGTATCTCAATGACATCATAATTTTTTCCAAGGACCCCCAACAGCACCGTGAATATGTCCGTTTTGTCCTGGAACGTCTCCTGGAGAATCGGCTCTTTGTCAAAGCTGAAAAATGTGAATTCCACGTCCCTCCTGTTCAGTTCCTCAGATACATAATCGAGAGTGGCCAGGTGAAGACTGACCCAGAGAAGATAAAAGCGGTGGCAGAATGGCCGATTCCCTCCAGCCGCAAACAACACCCACAGTTCCTCGGCTTCACTAATTTCTACCGACGGTTCATGAGATTACTCCAAGATAGCTGCGCCCCTGACCAATCTCACCTCCACTCTCCAACCGTTCTCCTGGACACCTGAATCCGAGCGGGCCTTCCAGAACCTGAAGGAAAGATTCATCAAGGCCCCCATCCTCATCCAGACAGACGAAAACCGTCAATTCATGGTTGAAGTTGATGCCTCTGACTTTGGCGTGAGAGCCTGATTCTCTCAGCGCTTTGAGTCCGATTCAAAGCTCTCTGGAGTCCGACGTACGGGAATACCATCTCTCCTGTCCCATCTGTGCCAGAAGCAAGTCTTCTCATCGCCCTCCTGCTGGTCTCCTTCGCCCGCTGCCTATTCCACAATGTCCTTGGTGCCATTTAGGCATTGACTTCCTTACCGGTTTGCCTCTCTCACATGGTAAGACTGTCATACTTACCCTGTTTGACCACTTCTCCAAAGCTTCCCACTTCGTCGCCTTACCAAAACTCCCATCAGCACAAGAAACCTCCGACCTTCTCATCCAGCATGTCTTCCGTCTCCATGGAATCCCCCTGGATATCGTCTTGGACCGTTGGACCCAGTTTGTCTCCCAAGTCTGGAAGGCGTTCTGTCAAGCCCCGGGAGCAACCGCCAGCCTCTCATCCGGCTTACGCCCGCAAACCAATGGCCAGAGCGAGAGGCTTCATCAGGGGCTGGAAGCTGCTCTATGTTGTGTCGCATCCTCTAACCCCTGCTCCTGGAGTATCCACCTTACCCTGGGATGAGTATGCACACAACTCCCTCACAACTTTGGCCACTGGACTCCCCCCCTTTGAAGCTTCTCTGGGCTATCAACCACCACTGTTTCCAGCTCTCGAGGGGGAGATTGCTGTTCTATCTGTACAACATCATCTACGTCCTGTCACAGAGTTTTGGTCCACGAGGGCAGCCCTCCTACACTTTGCTGAGGGGAATAAATGGTTGGCGGACCACCGTCGGGTGCCTGCGCTCCTCTACTCTCCCGGCCAGAAGTTGTGGCTCTCCACCGGAGACATCCCACCAAATCCCGCAAGCTCTTTCCCCACTACATTGGTCCATTTCCTGTCATTAAAATCATTCATCTTGTCTCTGTAAAGCTCAACCTTCCCAGCTCCATGAAGATCCATCCTGTGTCCAACGTCTTCCTCCTGAAACCTGATACCACCAGCACTCTTAGCCCTCTGGCCTGACCCTCTCCACCCGCCTCCCCTGGATGGCTGACTCAGCCACTGACTCACCCCTGTCCTGCAGCTTCCGCTAGGTCAACCTGGACTGTTCGGGCATTCTGTCCGCGCATCCCTGGACATTAATCACACCACAACCTGTTTTTTCAATAAACCTTGTTTATTCATTCAACTCTGTGTTCTGCTTTTGGGTCCGTTTCCTGACCCACCATAACAAAAAGATGGTGGTGCAAATTAGAGGTCAGAGGAAAAAGTAGAAGTTGTACTGCATTGATAGAGATAATGCTGGATAGTTGGGTCTCCACTGTCAGAGTCACACTGTGTGCATCCCATCTCGTAGACCAATAACCATGCTGCTCTTTCCATTATCTCAAATAATCAGTTTTGCCAAAACTTTACCAAACCTTGACCAGAGCCAGAACACATTGGAATGACTCATTTTGTAGGCATTGACAAACAATGTCTTTCTCCGGATATGAGCACGAGATCAGAGAACCGGCTCAGACTCCAGCACACAACCCCCCGTAACCCCAACTTCTCCTTCTTACACTTTGGTTTTAGGAGTGTTTTCCTTGTGGAGAGATTACTTGGGGCATTACAGTCTTTCAGAGTTTTACTTTGTGGGTTGTTTAGCAGCCTTATGGGCTAGCAAGCATTTTCAAGTCAGTTTATAGTGAGTCAAGAAGCTCTTCGTGTTTAGCTGGACTTGTTTAATTTGCAACAGATTCTGAAGGTTCCTGTAACATATTCTGCTGCCACAGAGGAAATAAATGCATGATGAATGAAAAATAATTCACAGAGTCTCCTGATGTCTTTTAGAAATGAACCGAAGTTAAAATCTGTCAAACAGCCAAACATACCTGTCAGAGCTCTCAAAAATAATAGGGATAATGCCTAATGTCAGAGAAAACAATGTTTAATGTGGATTAAACAAACAAGATATACAAGGTTTTCCATTCTGTTCTTTGTTCGTGTGCTCAGAAATTATCCTCCATTGAGATTTGAAGTGGTCAACATTAAATAACTGAATGAAAGCCAAAAAACTGACTACATGGGGCCAATACATCAGCAACCAAAGGCATGAGCTGAACCTTAACTGCAACTCCAGGAGGAGAGCCACGCACCAGCAGCCATGTAAAACAGAGGAAACACACAGTGAGACAAGACGTGGGAGTCAATTTAGCCAAAGTGCAAAAGAGAAAAGGTCACTTCAAAGCAGAGACAAAGTACTAATTAAGGGGAGTCAGTCCACTGCCTCTGCACAGAGGCGGTTAAAAAGTCTTCATCTGTCATAAAAGCCTTGGTGTTGGGACGTCAGAGAGCCGCTGAACCAGAAACAACACAAAAACCAGAGAGCTGAACCCCTGCAGGGACGGATGAGGGACAAAACAGATGGTACGCTGCAGAGCAATTCACCTCAAATTTATTCATAAGCTACACATTTAGATAAACCGAGTCCTTGTCACTGCTCTCGTATGGCTTCATTAGCTCATTCTAAGCTAATTGGGTTAATGTTCTTGCAAAATTAACAAAAATGTCCGTAACTACAGAGTTCCTGCCAATTATAGTTTTTTATTAGTCTTTTATAGAAGTTGTAGAAAACCTAATCTATTTCTGACTTGCCAGCTTTTGCTAAACTTTGTTTTCAACTTTCTACATTTCCTCTGTGTAATTTTGTTAAATGTTTAAGAAAAAGCAGGATAATGTTATGTCTGACAAACCTTGAGTGTTTCAACATTGAAATAATAATTAAAAAAAACATTGTCGTGGATCATTAGTTGGATTCTTTATGAAATATCAGAAATGTGTTTGTAAAGTGGGCTCTGAGAACGAAGAAGTGACGAGCTAAATGCTGAGACAAGCAAACACATTCCCTGCGTTCCAAATTGCATACTTTTGCTTTTTACTTTTAGTACGGACCACAGCTGCCCTTAAAAAAAATATGTACACTTGCATGTAGTATGTTTACAATTTGGATATACTACTTCATCATAAAAATGCGTCTTAAACTTTGACCCACTTTGTCGTATCCATCGCGATCCGTAGCGCAACATTTGCAGTAAAAAGAAAAAGGATGTGAATTGGAACGAGTACGCTTCCTTTGAATGCTCCATCTTCTTCTTCTTCCTTTTGTGGGCGGAGCATCAGCGCCACCGACTGTCTCGGCGGCTCAGTCGATGTGACGTATCTTCTGCTGCAGAGGATTGTGGGTCAGAACAGCCAGAGTAGCATGCTGACCTGCACACTGCAAAATACGACACTAGTACCGTTGGCACCCTACGTTTAACATAGTATGTCCTATTGGGACATACTAAATCTTTTTCTGGCATAATAAATAGTATGGTAGTATGGATACTGGAATACTGGGGGGACAACAACCTCAAAACTAGGGATGAGCGAGTACAGCATAATCTGTATCTGTTAAACCTACTAAATGATCTGTATCCGTATCCGTACTCGGATGTGGCGGGGCTTAATCTGGAAGTGGGTGGGAAGTAACTGTAAATTGTAAAGCCTCAGCCCTCGCAGACTTACCGGGAACACGCCTCAAAGTCTGTGAGTCCGTGAGTGTTCGGTTTGGGATGTGGCCGTCGTCTTCCCCGCCCTGATTGTTTCCACCTGTGTTCAATTATCTCCTTGCCTTCATGTGTATGAAGTCTCCATGCTCCTTCCTCTCCTTTTGCCTGCTTTAAACCTGTGTCTAGAAAAATAATTATTGTTTAATTAATTTCACGAGTGTCTCTGTGTTGTGCTTTTGAGTCCTACAGCTGATCTGTTAGTGAGCCCTCCTGTGTTTCCTTCAACCACTCAACAATCTTTGGTGTTGAACACACAACTGTTTGAGAACACAGTTCCCTCATTGTGCTTCCTCAGAAAGTTGGTTCTCGCCTAGCGGCAGTCTTACGATAGTAGAAAAAAGAAAATATTTTTAGAAGTTTTCCCAGTGCATAGTTTTGGCATTTCTTTCATTAGAACTTCTGAAAGCAGCACAAAAATCTTAAATGTTCTACTATTTCAATTGGCCAGAACCCTGCTGCAATATGAAGACAACGAAACGCATCACACTAGTTGGATTCGGTATGATTTGTAGCCATAGCTCGCTGGTTACCCAACTACACCAATGAAAAGTAGAAACAGAAAAGAAGCTGGATTCATGCTTTGACATACAACTTTAACTGTGATGAAAAACACTAACTCAAATTATGTGTCCAATGAAAACAATCCTGGGAGGACACATATGACACAGTTACTTCATATTGATGACGCAAAACAAAACAAAATATCCTCCCCCTTCCAACAATAAATTGCCAAACATGAAGTAAAACATAATGAGGTTTTCGTCGGTCCAAAGCGTTGGACCAGTCAGGGAACTACAGGGACAATTATGTCACAAAAAATTCTGTAAATAGCGATGTAAAGGACTATCTTGTTAATCGCTTGCACATGGTTGACACAAATAGTGTCACACTGTTCCGCTGATCTGCAGGCGGTGGTAAGGTGCCAAACATGCAGGATTTAAAATACTGGCGCTGCTCCCCTCAGCTTTATGGAGCTTTCAAGTGAGTTTTAGGTCATTTTCATAGCTGTTAAACCCACTGCTACTAATACTTTCAGCCAAAACACGCAGCTGTTTTCAGAGAAAAAGCTCTGAAAAGCCTCGATACACAGTCAGCACAGCATCAAGCAGCAGACTGGTGAATGCAGTGGAGCATTTCATTACTATAGATAGTCAGATTAAGAGTTGGTAGAGAGCAAAAATAGAAGAGGTTGAATATTGGACTTCTATTCAACAGGTGGACACAAACCACTTTAAATCAATGAATATGTGTGAAGTTAAAAAACGATGCAAGAATCAGAAAATTCAGGACGACTGCTGTCCTTTATATTTGTCTTCCTTTTCACCTCTAATGTGAAGATGTAATGAGTATGTTGTTTGATATAGTGTTGTGTATAACAGCCCTGCTACCTTCTGATCCTGATTTCCATCACAGTGATATCCAATGATGTCATTTACTCCCATTTCCACTATTTCTGCTTCCCTTTGATGCCAAGCATCCAGAATTGGCAGTTGGTGTAATTTGCCCTTGCCAGGGTCTTTTCACAAACACCCAACATTCCTTATTTGTCTGTTTTATTTACTTTCATTGTTGTGTTTGAGTGTCTGTCTATTTTTTCCCCTCCTCTTCTTCTTCTCATCTCTGCAGTTTGATTGTTTTGCGGTTTAATCGCAGCTTATTCCTGTGCCTTGTTTTCTTCCTCATGTTGTCATTTCATCCTCCTCCTTGTCTCCGAGGGCTTGTTTTCTGTTCGTGCCATGGCTCTTTTCATGTGTCCCTCGCCGTCAGAAATCGACGCTTAAATACACAGGAGGAAAGAACAAAACAAACAGACAAACAGCAGCCGGAGAACAGATGCAGAGCGGCTCGAAATTCACTAACTGTGTGACATTGGACAGAGCGGGACAGAAAAGTCATGGTGCAACACGACGAAACATCCTTCACAACAAAGACACCGTATTTAAAAAGAGACACAAGGCTGCATGAACATACAGTACTTGAGCTTTACATGAGAAACAGATGAAGGCTTTCTCATGTAAAAACCCTACATTTAAATCTGTTTCTAAACATTGATGTTTTGATGGTATTTTACTGATGTCTCCTAAGAGTTTGTTTCAAGTTTCTTGTTTTCAGTAATGCAACATTATTTTTTTTACTAAAGCATGGAGAGGAAGATACATAATGACAATAGTAACAATGGTTTACTAACTTTTCAGTTTTTGGTAACTTTAAAGCACCATCTATTTCGGTTCTGGCGTTGAAGTCATTACTCAATGCTTTCTCTCACAGAAATCATTGTAGTCTGTTGGCAGTCAACAGAGTTCAAAATGTGAAACCATAGTCTTAAAGTCATACTATACGTGTGATTAAAAAGAAAGAAATGGTTGCCCATGGACCAAAGAAAGTCAGTTGAATAAATCTTTGGTCAAAGATATTTTAATTCAAGAAAGTTCATGTCACTACAATTTCTGATTTTTGTTTTTGTTTTGTTTGTTTGTTTATTTCTGTGCCCCAAAGTGTTGGTCAAGAGTAACAAACAAAATGCTAATCAAAAAAATGAGGGTTCATCCTGTGTGGACCAGCAGTATCCTCAGCAAATATGATAGTAATCTGCCCCATGGTTACCAGAATATAATTCTCTAAACTATTAGCAAAAGTGACTGACAGTTAATCTGATGCAGCCAACACTGCCCAGGACATCCAGCCTGATAGGAGAGATTGTGGTCATGGTTAAAGGGAAATTATGTTGAGAGTTTGTAAGAGACGGGACGTAAAACTCAGTCTCCTGTGACACCCAACTGTCCAACCAACACCAACCTGGTGAGAACAGTCTTCAAAACAAGCATCTGGAACTTCTTTATAGTCTTTAGAAGTGTGTAAAAGAGGAGTGACTTTGGCAGCTTTGTCCAGACAATAACGACACGTCCATGTATGCAAACTAGGCCAATGTGTAGCGTGGCTCTTCAGCAAGGGCAGCAAAATGTGGGCCAACCAGGCAGCAGCTATTCAATAAATCGCAGAGTAACCAACAGCAGTAATTTCAGCTGTGAGCACAATGAACTGGAAATTAGATTATTTAGAAAATAGAGGTGCTGTAAAGACTTTTCTGTAAAGAATTTAGAACCAGGTTATTATTCAGTCCTGTTGATGGGTTATTTGACTGTATATTGTGTTACACGTACTTTAACACTGTTGACACTTTGAGCACACTAGAGTTGCGCTTTAATATTTGTGTTGTATGTGTGGTATATTAGTAGTTGTGTATTGTTGTTGGTATGGCATGGTCATGCACCAGTCTTGGGTCCAGATTTCACAAAAGGTTATTAATTAGGCTGGAATTTGGTGGAAAGATCCGTTTTAGTCCAAAATTTAAATAAATTAACTTTATTTTGGATTATAGATTTTCAAATTTCAGCAATTTTAATGGGTTGATTAGAAGATACAACATTTAGGACTTTTAATTTGGAAGCTTCATGGCCTTTCACATCTTGACTGAAAGTCAAACCTTGGATATAAAACGATGAACACTAATGTTCATGAACATGTCACATTCAGTTTTACTTTCTGCAAGAGATTGCAATATGTAATATGTCAAGGTTATAGATATTTTCGGAAGCTTTAGATTTGTCACAGTGTTCCCTTTACAGAATACACCTTTACACCGCAGTTCTGCCACCTCAACTCCACAATCTTATCAGAGCTTTTGCAGAAGGACTCCAGAAAGCAGCAGAGAAAAAGCCTGCAGAGGGTGTGAATGTGTGAAGCACACTGTTTCTAACACCACAGACAGATAACAGTTTATCAGTGAGCCAAGAAACTCTGCTGGAAGAGGGAAAGCCATCCTGCTATAATCAGAGGAGGATGGGAATGACAGGGAGAGACAGAGGGTGAGGAGGGAAAAGAAATGGAAAGAGCAGAACAAACAGAAGAGAAGAGAAAATAAGAAAGGCCACGGGACTCAGAGGTAGCTGTCTTGATTATAACACCAGACCCATTACATGGTGGCGGTCCGAGCTGAGCCGAGCATTTCAACCAGGAGGAACATTTGAGAAATCAGGTGGGTGATGAAACTGATAAAAAACATATTTCCGTGTGTTGTCACTGCAGAGGCACTTGACATTTGTGATGACATTTGAGCCTGTTTGAATCTGCTCGAAATTGCAGTGTTTCATCCCAACATAATGCCATACTTTAGAAAAAGCCTTCGTATCTGTGAGATTATGCGGCTGTATCATATGAAGGTATTATGCAGCGCTAATAGTGCATGTAGATACTTCACAAACGATTCTAAAAATGCCTCGCATCACACACAAAAAGGATTTGGCCCTTCAGCAAAGGAATACTTCCGAGTATGCAAATGCCCACAAAAGAATTAGGGCTTAACAGATTTGACTCACTCAAACAATGGCATGTGGCCCTTTTCCCAGGATGCAACTGTCCGTCAGTTTGCAGGATTAAGGCTCCGGTTTGTGACAATGTGTTGAATGAAAGAGGACAAAGAGACACCTCCTTTATTACAGGGATATGACTGTAAGTGCTTCTCTTATTATGCCTGATGAATGATTCAAGCCTGAGGAGGGAGATGGAGTGAGAGGCAGAGGCTACGCACTGCCCCCCGTAGGATAATCCTGCTCACAGCAGCTCCGTGTTGCCTCAGGGTTTCATTTTTAGCTCTGTCTCTGAGGGGTAGTGCTGCTCCTGGTGGCAAGAGTCATGTGACGAAGTGTGCCACAGAGCACATCTGCTGTCATAAATGGGCATCATGTTTCTTGCATCATGCAATGTTTGAACATTGTCCACAAAAACAGCGATGAAACTGAAAAACAAGCTTAGAAACTCTTCATGTCACTGATGCTGAGTGACTTACTAAGGCAGCACATGAAGTTTCTAGGCCTTACTTCAACTGTACATTACACTATTATATGTCAGCATGCCACGACATTTGTCCGGGAAACAAAAAGGTTCAGAGACATAGTGATTCACAATAATTACAAAAGGCCTCCTGCAGTGTTGATCACACCCCTAAAAAAAAAAGAAAAGAAGTAAAGGTTATGTTTTTAAATTTCTGAAATTTATCATTTCATTGGGACATTGCACTTGAAAATTACATTTCCACTTCTAAAAATCTTGGGAACAACAACAAAAATGTCCTGAAGCATTGAATTGTTTAAAAGACTGAGCTGTACATATTATGACATCTTATCTTTTTATGATTGAATAAAATACCTTTCAAAATGCAGTTTACCCCTAAAATGTCACAGACAAATGTGTATTTATGTAAAGGTTTTCCTAATGAATTTCTTTGAAACAAATATATTTTTTTTTGTTGTTGTTGTTGATCACATGCCACTGTAGAAGATATTATGTGAAGGTACAAAACATGGTGTTTAAATTTCTAAAAGATGTAAGAGCAACTTTTTGGTCAACTGTAGTGGATGATAAGAACAGAATAACTATGAGGTTTTTATTAAGTTGTAAAGAAAGTACATTCACATTGAAGATTTTTAACAACTTAATCTACACACTTAAAAAGATCTATTGATCAATATCTGGTCACGTTATCGATCATATTACGTACGGGACAGGACTGACCATGCCGTGACAGACTTTAAGGAATATAAGTCTAATATTGATGTATAGTAGCACAACTATAAACAGCATAACACAGCAGTATAACACATTAAGAGCATATATACAGTAATGTGTGGTATGAATATAATCTAGGTTAAAATAACAGATAGTGTACTAATTAATAACAGTATACTATATACAATGATATAATATAGTAAAAATAAAAATAGCACGGTGCAATAATATTAGTATCATATGAAATATAATAGCATCATGTTCATGTATCTCTATCTATATAATATAATTGCACACCCGTACTCCGTATAATGTAGGGCTCTGTATGATGCAACTACATTTTAAGTTATGGACAAGCATGTACAGGTATGGACAAGTTTTATAGATATGTACAAGTATGTGTTATGTGGACGATAGGAAAATGGGCCCAAAAGCAGAACACAGGCTGAAGGTTAACCAGATTTATTGTTAAACAGGTTGTGATGTGGAAATTATCCAAGAGATGAGAGGAAGAGAACATCCAGTCAGTCCTGGGGTTAGCCGGGATACTGGGTAGCATACGAGTGGTCGAGGGCTGCTGCCAAGAGAGTGAACGGCTGGCTTGGCAGGTGGAGATCCAGCAGGGAGTGGAGAACTCGGGTGAGCTACTGGAGGTTACTGCTGGGCAGCAACGGACCAGGCAGACAGGTGAGTTCAGGGTCCAGAGGTCTGCAGGTGAGAGACAGCTGGCAGGGAAAGCCAGAGGTCCAAAGGATCTGGAGTCCAGAGAGGAGAGTGCAGTAACTCAGAGGCAGGAGCAGCAGGTGGACAAGGAGGGGAACCCAGGTGAGTGGAGAATCACCAGCCGGTGGACAAGGAGAGGAACCCAGGTGAGTGGAGAATCACCAGCCGGTGGACAAGGAGGGGAACCCAGGTGAGTGGAGAATCACCAGCCAATGGACAAGGAGGGGAACCCAGGTGAGTGGAGAATCACCAGCCGGTGGACAAGGAGGGGAACCCAGGTGAGTGGAGAATCACCAGCCAATGGACAAGGAGAGGAACCCAGGTGAGTGGAGAATCACCAGCCGGTGGACAAGGAGAGGAACCCAGGTGAGTGGAGAATCACCAGCCGGTGGACAAGGAGGGGAACCCAGGTGAGTGGAGAATCACCAGCCGGTGGACAAGGAGAGGAACCCAGGTGAGTGGAGAATCACCAGCCGGTGGACAAGGAGAGGAACCCAGGTGAGTGGAGAATCACCAGCCGGTGGACAAGGAGAGGAACCCAGGTGAGTGGAGAATCACCAGCCGGTGGACAAGGAGGGGAACCCAGGTGAGTGGAGAATCACCAGCCGGTGGACAAGGAGGGGAACCCAGGTGAGTGGAGAATCACCAGCCGGTGGACAAGGAGAGGAACCCAGGTGAGTGGAGAATCACCAGCCGGTGGACAAGGAGAGGAACCCAGGTGAGTGGAGAATCACCAGCCGGTGGACAAGGAGGGGAACCCAGGTGAGTGGACCGAGCACAGGACTACTCTTCTGGCAGAGTATCACAGAAGACAGGTAGAGACGCAGGCTGGCAGACAGAACGCTGACGCTGAAGCAGACATAAGATCTGATGAAGTGGAAGATCAGGAATAGATATACTGCTGAGGTGATTAGTGGGATGACGATCAGCTGTGTCAGGAACCAGAGTTGATGGACAGCAGGTGGAACCTGAGGAGCTGCAGACAACCACCAGACACGCCCACCAACACAGGGACACACCCACCAACATGGGGACACACCCACCAACATGGGGAAAACACTAGGAAGGACAGGTATTAACAAGTATGTACTCGTATGGACATGTATGTACAAATCATGCTCTTCTGTTTCAGATGGGGTGAAAGATAAAAACCCTGAACAGAACCATTTTGCACAGCTTTTTACGTGAGTTGCCACTCTGTAATTTAACAGAGTTGAGTTTGGCAAAGTGGTGCAGCTGCAGTCTGTGGAGCACAGACATAACTAATGACAGCAAAAAATGATGGTTGTCAATTCCAATCTGTGTTTCCTTCATGTGCTCCCTGAGTAAAAATACCTCCTCTGACCCAATCTCAGCCCACACAAACAGCCTTAAAAAGGCTGCGCTGACGGCTTGCCCTGATGATGACTGATAAACCGCTCAGCTGATCTGACCAGCTAGTGGTAGCTCTGATCAAATGATGTGGCTACACCAAGCAAGATCTTCAGATTCTCCTGCTGCTAGAGCAGAGGACATCTCAAAAGGTTAGGTTAGGTTAGGTAGATAGTTACTTTATTAATCCCCGAGGGGATTTTTTTTTTTTAAAGGAGACGGGGACATGGTCTCATCCTGTGCAGCAATGTTACCATGAGACGATGGAACATGTCCTCAAACTGGCCTGCAGAGGGATTGTTATTCCAGCCCCCTGAAACACACACAAACCACTGAGTGCAGATATTTTTAAACAATAGACTTTTTTAGGAAAGACAATTTATAACGGTCTCAGATCTTTACCTGATGCCCTGATGGAAGTGAAGAGCAGCTCCATGTGATCCTGGCTGAATCGGTATGTGTCGCTGAAAATGTTGCTGTTCAGGAAAATCAGGGGGTCAGTGTTGATGATGAAGCCCATGACAGACAGGTACCTTAAAGAACATGTTTTGTCAATCTGATCATGGAAAACTAAGATACCCCAAGAGAGCGCAAAGTAATTTTGTCCATTGAAATTTGGAACCAGACTTTTTCACAAATATCCACAAGATGAGATGCAACAACACCGGGTGACAGCCCGGGCAGGTTAGAAATAGATGGCTCCAGTGACTGAACTTTTGTTCCATTGATTTGAAGTGCTGTTTAGTCACTAAGACTCAGGACAATGACACAAAGGTTACTCCCCGCAACATCCCTGGTTGATAATCAATCTCAGATAGTACATGCTACTAGGTGCTCCTTTGGAGTAAACACATGTCAGTGTCACAGTAATGGTCCTTTGAAATAAATGATTTACCTTTAGGGCATTAAAGCAACTAGGAACCAAATTAGAACAGAATAGAGAAAAGCTTGAACATATGAACGCAGTGCCATACATACCATTTTAACACCTGTGAGAAATGAAAAACACTGAACATAAAAGAATTCCAACAGAGACAAAAAAAAGAAAGCAAAAACAGAACAAGAGAACAAAGCATCATATGAACTTACGAACTCATTTGAACAGAAGCTACACAATTTACGACTACTTTCTAAAATATAAAGGATTCACTATTTGTAGCATGGCCAGTTAACTTAAACAAGAAACTATCTTTCTTTACCTTCTGAGAATCAAAGTACACATGCTTGTCTTTTACTTTGTTAGCAGCATGTAGTCCATCTTGTGTTTGGACATCATTTGGTTAAACAATTGTACGTCCAGTTGATCTGGCCAGTGTTGCTGGTTATTGGACTGCAAGTCTGCATCATATCAACATGTGGGCTCAGGAGGGTTGGCCTTTAGCCGGCACCCAAGTTGGTCGCACATGTTAACATTGGAGGCATATTACCACAGTCATGCAGGTCTGCTAAAGCATGCGGAAGTTGGACCTTTTGTGTGTCTGGTGACAGAGACTTGGCCAGGTAGGAGGCAATCGGAGTCTCGTAGTCCAACCATCATGAAAACAAGAGCTTCTGTTGGGTCTCATTCCCTCATCACCCGAATCCACAAATCAACACATTTTCTGCGTTTGAAGATTGTACTGGACATGTTTTCTGAAAGACCTGGCATACAACATGAGAGTCACACATGTAGATTTAGCAGGTCTTCCTCTTGGCATCCACCTTTGTAAAATGAAAACGCACATATTCGACGTACTTGAACCAGTATTTTTAAGAAGTGCAAAGAGCTCTGCAATGACAAGAAGAATACCTTTGCAATGTCTGTAGATGGAGAGAGTCTCTCAAATAGTCATATGCCTTCGGGTCATGTAGATGGAGAGTAAGTATTCTCCCTCTGGTCTTTCGTGTATTCATTGCCCTTTTTTGACATGAGCTGAAATGTAGTTAGCGCAGACTATTTGGTAAGTACCAATGAAATACGTAATCCCAGATGATTTTATTTCAGTGATAAGTATTATGACAGAATCAGGGAATCCCCTTTAGGGCAGAAGCAGCTGATTATTTTGCTGATGTCAGGATTCAAGTCAGAGCTGCAGGATGGCGGGCTGGTCTGTCTTCTGCTTCATATCTTCATCCAATCAGAGCAGAGAGCCGGTGTGCTGAGCAGGATCTCTGACTGTCCTCTTATCAGGCCGAGCAGCCCCTCCACCAAAATGTGGCTCACCACCCAATCACACTTCACAGGCCTGCACTAATAGAAAAATAAATTGCAGCGGAGCCAATTCCAACACAGTGCAGCATGAGAGGAAAAATAAGAGCCTGATTCCTCTGATTTAATGAAGCCCATAACACTTGGATCAAGTTATTAAACACTGATGGGATTACTGACTGGCTCATTCTGATTCAGGATGCAAGGTCAGCATTCCTCAGCTGTTCTGTCAGAATAGGCCAAAAGTACACACGACGGAAAACACACCACAACCGGTCTGTAAGTATCCGTGTGTGACAAGAACACATTAAAATGTAAGATAACAGAAAACTGTAAAGTAAATACATTAGCCTCAGACATCTTCAGAGCAACTACTCTGATGCCATTTGCTGTACCTCCGTTTCAAACTGACAGATTGAGTCTCAGGCGACCGTCAGCCGGTGTGAGTCGAGCTGAGATGGGCCGGTTAGAACTGCTGCAACTTTTCTAAAACAGTATTAGATCAGGTCAGGTGAACAGACGAGATCATGTAATACCCCCGGGGTAATGCAGTTTGCATTGCATGTAGAGAGCAAAAAATAAATAAAGTAGCAGTAGCTTGTGAGAAGTGCCGGCGCACGAAAAAAAAAAGTTCACAGTACACCAGAGAGTAAAATGTAGACGTGCCAGACAACTTCAAGCACCGTTCCTGACGCCACAAAACACCTGCAAAATGTAATGTTTCTAGGAGGGCACTCAACGAAGGGGAGGATGACAACCCTTCGTTTAAATATCGACTATCCACCATATTAAGGTTGACATGAAGGGGTGCTTCGCCTCAGCTTGTCACTGGTGTTCACCATATTCACTGTTAAGTGCATCAAGCATCCAAAACATCAGCGGTTCAACCATTTACTGAGTGATAAAGCAGATTCAGTGTTATTGTCACAGTGCTGTTTTTACTGCAGCTACAGCGAGGCAGCAAAATGTCCATGGTTTGGTAGTTAACTGTTTCAATTATTAGTTGTTGTTGGGTTTTTTTTTTAATCATTGTTAATAATTTTTATTACCACAGCATCTAAGGCCTTCAGAAATGCAGAGAAGCCCCTGAGATGACATGTAAACTTCTCCCACAGGAATAAGTTGCATTACAGTTCATGAGTGCATGTGCTCCTCCTTTTAACCAACAGCTGCAAAGTGTGACTGCTAAGTTTATATGATAATATTTTGTTTTCCATTTTAAACATAAAACCAACAACATACAAAAGAAAAGGCCTTTAAGCTTTAAGACCCTTTCAGACGCAACATGATTTGCTCTGTGCTCGCTGATGAGGTATTCAGGGAAGTCGTGGGGGAGAGAGCGGAATAGGTGGAGTTTCAAAACTCCTAGATTATAGGAGCACTTATTAAATCATAGAACATACCTAAGCTATGTTTATCATAAACTATACTTCACTAATGGACAGGTACCTGGCCACTACCATCTACCTGACTGGTAAAACACACCCGATTGCGGCTGCTTCGCTGGAAACATGTTTCCAAGATAGTGGCTTTCCTCCCGAGGTCTCGAAACAAACACAAACCTGTGTTGTACTATTCAGTAGTGATGAGGCGAGTACGCGGCTGAAACAAGGATCTGGAAATGTACTTTAGACGAGCATCATCCGAGTAAACGTCTGCTGATCAAAATCCTCATTAGCAACTACTGGCTCTGACTTCCACTAGCTGTGTCCACACATCGAGGATACACACAAAGCCCCGCCTCCTCACACAAAGCCCCGCCTCCTCACACAGAGCCCCGCCTCCTCACACAGACTGCTGCAGCTCACAGACAAAGACGCACACGCTCTGTCAGTGTCCATCAACTCGCTCCTACCTCGATAAGATATCTTCACTCAGCTGAGCGCTTTCAGCAAATTTCGATGTGGACTGTGTCGGCATAAATCACCCAGCTTCCCACTGTCAGTTTATTTGATAAAATATTAATACCAGGCTGAAAGCCTGGAAGTGAGACTGACTGTGGCCCCCAGGGCGGTACAGAAAGCCTTCCAGACTTGCGATGTGAACTGAGGGCCACGGTCGGAGACGCTGCCGTGCAGACGGAACATGTGACGTACCAGGAGGTCGGCAGTTTTGAAAGGGGACAAAGTGGGCGGCACAGATCGGACAGGCCAGAACGTAGGTGTGCACATCAGCCGAGGCAAAGCGCTCCTTGAGGGTCGGGAGGGCT
Organism: Brachyistius frenatus; assembly: GCF_029030835.1. Classification (NCBI taxonomy): domain Eukaryota; kingdom Metazoa; phylum Chordata; class Actinopteri; family Embiotocidae; genus Brachyistius; species Brachyistius frenatus. Next base: position 25,119 of record NW_027210998.1, on the reverse strand, counting down.
TGGTCGGCTTCAGGGGTCCATGTGAAGCTTATTTTGGTGGAGAGGAGTCTGGCGAGGGGCACAGCAGTCTCTGATGAAGCAACGGTAGAAGTTAGCAAAGCCCAGAAATTGTTGGAGTTGTTTGTGGTTCGAGGGAGTTTCTCCAGGTCGGTTCTGACTTGCCCCTTCTCCATGATGTAACCGAGAAACTGGACAGAAGAGGTGTGAAACTCGCATTTGAATGAGAAGCAGCTGTGCCAGCTGAACAAGGGGTGGTAGTGGGAGGAGACTGGAGGTGGGCAGTGGATGAAGCCACACCCTCCAGACACAGACCAGAACATAGAGCACATGAAGGACAAAAACAAACCGGGGAGAAGACGGGACACGAGGAAAAGGGTGATTTGGGAAACAGAGGGAACGATAAACAGGGACAGGCGGAGATCCTACCACAGGTTAACGATCTGCCTTGTTTCTGTTGACCACACAGGTATTTTTCAAAGCTAGTTGAACTTCAGCTGCAGAGCGGCGTGCTGCATGTTCACTTTGCTTGACGCAGCAAAAAGGCTACATGAGGCGTTATAAATGAGGATTTCAGAGTGCTGTGGTGTTTTGTCACATTGTTTTCTGTTTTGTTTTTTTAAACCTGTAACCCTGAAACACTCTGCAGTTTCAGTTATAGTTTCAATCATAGTTTATCCATTTTTATATTTACTCTCCAGGCATGTAACATTGAACTTTCATCTACTTTCAACACATCCTGTTGATACATTTATTGTCAGTTGTTGTGAATAGCAGTAAAGCTGATTGGCCACCCACACTGCTGCTGCTGAGTCAGCAGAGAATCATTAGGCTCTGATTCGGTAGGAGAGTCTGCTACTTCTTTCTGTTTTGTGTCCACTTGCCTCTAATAGAGCAGATCCTGCCTTGCTGCAGGTCGCACAGTTTGGTGACCTTGGACTGCACACAGAGACCAGCACACTGCTGCCACATCTGACGGAGACAACAGGACAAAGGGAGTTCTGTAAAACAGATTGAAGGTGACTTAGAAAAGCCATCAGATCTCCACTGTTGGCATGAAATATCAGAACAAAACTTCAAGTCTAAATCTCCTTTTGCAATTTCTAAAGAGTTATGTTCGTTACGCCTACAGACGCACATCGTTTGTAGCTTCTGGCTCTGAAGAATAAAGCCAATGTGGAAGTGTCTTAAGCTGCAATACCACCGAGTGCCATTAGAGGTCGGCTCCAAAAAGCCTCCGGTTCCATAGACTCCCATTCAACTTCTCATAAAATGCTCAGACAATACAACTTCTCCATCAGTTATCTGTATATCATTCACTAAAGTCACTCCTTCTTCTTAGTTTTCTGGAGGTCCATCTGAAAATAATCCCTCATTCATTAGAAAATAAGCTCCAAAAGATCTGTTTGGGGGGGTGGAGGGGGCGTGTCTGTTTGATTGACAGGCTTGTGGTGCTGACAGGTTACAGCTATCGGTGGGCGGGACGTAGTATCGTCAGGTTTCCAATCAGATCGGTCAGATTCACCGCTGGCTCCTCCCCCAGCTCATCCAAATATGGTCACTTCCTGCTCCAAACCGCTCCGAATTATCAAGATGGTGACGGACAGAATCTGAACTGGAGGATTCATAACGTTCACAAACCAACAGGGGACGTTACCGTTAGTTGCCGCCTGGTTACACCCCACAATAAGAAGGTGTAACATGAGTGAAGCGCAGAGGGCCTCCACAATGAACTGACATCATCCTCTGCAGTCCATGAACACAAACAGGTGATTTTATGAACATGCAGTCATTACTTTTCTAATACTTTCTGTGTACAAATTTGATATTTTGATTTGAGTACAGTGAGATGTTCAAGAGGCTCACAAGGAGAAATCATCTGAGAGCACAAATAAAAGTAAATAAACAGACACCACAGTACCTTAAAAACTAACAATATACTGAGTACATACAGAGACATTCAATTCAGCAAAACCAATAGAAGATGTCAGATGAAGCAAATAAATACTGAGTTTACTGATTACATTATTCCTTCATGTAACTGCCAGTGCTTTTATTGCTGTGGAACTTACATTTTATTATTGTTGAACGGCAGCAGAAAACAGTCAGGATTCTGCACGTGTATGAGGGGGTTGCAGGGGATTATGGGTGGAGGCTGCTGCCTGGCAGGTGATGCTCAGCGTGACTCATTGTGTGGGGCGGAGCGCCCTCCTCGACCTCGGGCTGCCAGCAGAGGGAGGAAGCTGAGCGTGGAGGGTGGATCCAGCACCGCCAGCCTCTCCTCCTCGCCCCGCGGACAGCTGCCCACTGATGGTGTCCTTGGTGATTCTACCTGCTGGACGTGAGGAGCATTCAGACAAAGATCAGCTCAGGGCAGAGCAGTGGCTTCGTTCAGCAGGGGGCGCCACCAGGCAGCAGAGCAGATGCTGAGAGGACATCTGGACCGGAGGAGAGGAGTGACTCCGTCATAAAGTCACAACAAATATACACACACGTACTTTCCGAGTTATGTTACCACAAATAGTTTCTTAATGGAGCAGAAAATATTTAAAATCAACAGTAATGTGAACAATTCAGAGTGTTAAAGCTGCACTTGGTGGTTCAAAAAGTACTGACATACTATCTGGTACCTTATCATTTATTTATGGTCTTTAATCTATTCACTTGAATTGAAGTCACAAACACACTGCTTTTCTGGAAATTTGCATGGCAAGGCAGACAAAATGTAAAAGTTGTATCGTTTGATTTTTGGCCACAAGGTAGAAAACAAACAAACAATGAAAAGGGGAGGATACACAGCCACAACCTCCCACCAATTTTTAAAAACTGAGAGAAAACAATACAAAAGACAAAGACCAACACTGACATCTCATTGGAGTCATGTTTCAATGTCCTCTTTGTTCAGGTCTTTGTTTTTTCTAGTGAACCCCGTGAACAGAGACTGTAGATGACAGAAAAGCATCTGTTTAGAGCAGAGAAGGGCTGAGGGAACAAGCATCTTGTAATAAAGCAGAGTAAGGTCAGCAGACTCCCCATGTGACACCACACTGCCTTGGATTAGCTGCTGTAAGCCTATTAAAGTGGTTTGGACTGGGTGGGCCGGTAAAGACTGCAGTTCACTGCCTGCACACACTGATACAAGGTGGCCAGTTTGAAGGTAGGAGGTTAAAGGGCAAAGACAGTCCGTGTGTCCTGCTGGAGTGTCCTTGTGCAAGAAAAATATATATATAATATAAATATAATAATTATGTTATAAGAAGATACATTCTTCAATTAAAAAATGTAAAGTAAAAGCATTTTTGATCCAGCGATGAAAATGCAACAACACAAGGGTAGTACGTATTTTTTACACACACATCTCTGAGAGAGAGAAAGAGAGAGAGAGAGAGAGAGAGAGACAGAGAGAGACAGAGAGAGAGAGAGAGAGACACACACACACACACACACACACACACAATGAAACTTCAAACCAGAATTTTCCAAACAGCAGTGGTACACAAGGCTCCACCTGGTGGTGCATGAGCTCTGAGCTCTGTGTAGCCACTAACAAAGGTCCAAGATTTCAAGCTTAAAAATCCCCAGACGTGTATCAGAATAGTTTAGTGACAGAACTTTCACTTCAATGACTTCATTTTGAAACATTTCCAGCAATGTTGCCAACTCACAGTTTTGGTGCGAGACACCTGTTTCAGTCTCCGTCTCACGCTGCCCAAACTACTCTGATGCCAAATAAGAGGAAGTCCCTCCTTTATGGAAAAAATGGTTATAAATGATAAACAAGATTATTTTCTGCACAGAGGACAAAAGTCTAAACATCATGTTCATTTTTTTTAATTTGTTTTTTTTTAAATCACATTTCATCAGTAATATCGGTCCATAAACATCACGCAGAAAGAAGTCACGTGTGCCTGGAGTTGAGGGAGGATCACACATTTCTCCAAAATCACACCTTTCATGTGCAGTGATGCACGTGACAGAAGTGTACCTACTTTGATTTGTAAAGTTTAATTTTAATACCTTGAGTTTAGTTCTTCTGTGCTAAATTATTTTGTCCGGATTAGAAAGCATTTCATAACTTTGCAAACAGCTGTTTTTCAAAGAAAAAGTTTCTTTCCTCCCAACCTCTTTTTAAGATGATATCCAAATACATTATTTTTCCATTATAAGCCTGGCATTTTGTCTTATAAACCAATGAAAAGGAAAAAGAAAGGACAAATAAATGCCAAAGCAAGAAGGAGATGCTGTGTTGTTGTGACTTTAATAAGCAGGTTACAAACGGTGGACAACAGTATCGGTCATAGAGACGCAAAGAAAGGAAACTAAATGATAAATGAGAGGTTTGAATTATTTGTTAAGATACTTTGTCACTTTCTCTTCCCTCCTTTCCCCTCCTGTGGATCCATGTAGGCGTCAGGTGGCAGCAGAGGGCTGAAGCGCAGCAGTGACAGGTGGGCCGGCGGAGGAGGGGGAGGCAGGTCGGAGTCCGGAGGGCTGGAGTAGCTGTCCTCAGGATGGAGGTGGTTGTTGTTGCGGTCAGGAGGGGAGAGGCTGCCGTTACTATGGCAGCGCACCAGGAACGCCCCCCGGTGGTGACGGCGGTACAGCATGCCAGCCACCACGAGCAGCAGCATCACGATGAGGGAGCTGAGCAAGAAGAAAAGCACGTAGACGCCTTTAGTCTCGGGGGAGAGTCCTGAGCTGCAACCTGCAGGCAAACAACAGGAAGTCAGCAGCTGGCATGAAGCAGTGTGTCCGGGAGTCCGACTCACCGTATTCAGTCAGAGCACACGTACCTGCAGCCTTCACACCGATGCAGATGGTTCCTCCTGAGCCCAGTCGGGACTCGTCTTGAAAGCCCGGCCTGCAGTGGCAGGAGTACGAGCCGAACTGGTTCGCACAGTCGGCATTAACGTCACACAGAACCAACTGGGTCCCGCACTCATTCACATCTGAAACACACACACAGATGGCAGCTGATAATATTGATTCATTTCAAGGTTTTCTTTAACATGATAATTCTGCCAGGATATCTTTAAGCTGGTGCACAGGAGCCTTACTTCAAGGCCTAACTACTGCACTCCAACTGGCCCAAGTCAAAAAAGAATTACTGCCTGGCGGTCGGATGTCTCCTGTAACCAGTGAAGTGTTTTTTTACAACCTTGTCTGTCCAGACTTAATATATGTAGTGAAGTCTTTAAAAGAATGTTTGTGTTCACATGCTTGAACGGTGGAGCTGATAGTGATAAAACACAAACTTGTAGCCATGAAACAACAATTCAAATTTGAATTGTTGCTATAAAGAAGCTATAAATTTGAAAACGTGGATGCTTCACACATCTTCAACTCATCAGCGTGGAAAAACACCAGTTTCATGGTCAACACCAGAGATTAGTGTCAGCAATTCAGTTCACAACATCGTTGGTGTGTCTTTTGGACTACGGTCTGGAAGGTAAAAATAAAATGAGGAAAGTACCAACACAGGGCCGGACAAGATGAAGTCACAATGACATTTCCATCATAATTCCATTTTGGATTAAACTGTTGTACCTGCAGTCGACACAGACATGATGATGCCCCTCCTGCGGTTTCCTCCGAGGCCGACACCTTTGGCGAGGAGGCGCTGCAGGGTGGAGTGGACGACCCAGCGGACCTTCAGACCTCCAGGTCCCTGTCCGATCTGCAGCCAGAGGATGTACAGAACTCCTGCACTCAGCCTGCACACAAAACCAGCAGCCATCACGTGTGTCCTCATGAATACTGAGCTCCGGCTTTCAACAAATCCATCACGATGACATGACGGGTCTGTGATACAATTAAAAGGTCCAGGAAAAGCTAGAAACAAGATAAGGATTGTTTTGTTAAACTATATTGGAGTAATTCATGAATAATTATATTCCATAATTTATTTTAGGCTAGAAACTGACATTGTGTCAAGTGTTGCTTGAAAGAGATATTTTATTTTATTAGTTTCACTTTTCCTCAATTCTTCTTTTCTTGCAACTCTTCTGGTTTCACTGGACTTTAATCTGTTTTTATCCTGACTCGGTGTGCTCACTCTCTATTTTAAATGTATTTATGTATTTTCAAACACAGACTTATGAGGCCGTTTTATACCAACCTTTTTATTCTTTTAGAGGACACGGACAGTTGTGTGTGCAGAGCCTCCAGCTCGTTGCTCATCTACAGGAACAGAACAGAAGTGGTGGAGTGAGCACCGCCTTGGCCTTCATTGCTTTTTGCCGGCATGCTACATGTAGCATCTTCAGCAACATACCATCGCCTTGACTGACAGCAGCAGTGACCGGACCAGGTTGTCCCAGGTCTCCTCCAAATCCTGACTGAAATTCACCTCAACAGTCACTTCAAACAGGTGATCTGTCACAGACCAGAAACACTGACTGGATGTCAAAGTACTAAAACAAACGATCAATAGTAGAATTAATTAAAAAAAAAAAAGCAGGCTACAAAGTGTAAATTGGTTTAATCAGTATGTTTTGCAATAACTCTAGTGGTGGCTGAATTAGTAGAATACATTTATCTTTCATTTTATTTCTAGTTTGGATGCCGTCATCAGTTTATCATTAGCAAAAAATGTGACGCACTGAAAAGTAACAAAAAATGCCACCCGGGATCAGATGGGACATTTCTGGAGAATTAACTTTGCTGTGCATCGGTACATCGTTAGTCAAACATACTCACCACCAGGAAGATGAGGGATTTCAGAGTGATTTCGTATGTTCACTATGAGAGACGAACAAACAGCAGTCAGACAGATTCAACACACAAACACTGGATGTGTAATTTGATGCTGAGGTTGATCTAAAATGAACAGAACTGAGCCACAAGTCTTCCAGCCTGAATGAGCATATTGTTTGTGTTTGTTTAGATTTATGGAACGATGAAGGAGTGGGTTAAAAACTGAGGATCTGAGTTGTCATGAGGCTCCAGTTAAAAAATATATCATAAAAGTAATGTAACTTCATGGTTCAATGAAACAACATTGACTGGTGGTTTGAAAACAGGAAAATAACTATGGTCTCTTCATAAAGTCCAAAGACAACCCACTCATCCCCCGACCTGCCTGTAACAGACACCTCACCTCTGCAGGGCTGTGTCACAGCTAAAGGAGGACACTATCGTTTTCAGAGGTGTGGACTCGAGTCACATGACTTGGATAAATCTGATAACTTCACACTCAACTTGATGAATTCAGAAATAAACTAGACATCACTTATGAATTAGATTATGAATCATTTGTCCTTTTAACTGAATGTTTGTCATTTGTACTTAAGTAAAGCACTTAAATACTTTTCTTACTGACACAGAAAAACATCATAGTTTCATATTCAATGTTATAATAACATATGGAATAATATAACATTTAGCTTTTAATCTGGTGCATTTTAATGCAGTATTTGGTTGCTACTATTGTTTTATGGGCTTTTTCATGCAGCGTTTAAGTTATTTTAATAAATGATTCAGTGTGTTTTTAGTTGTTTTTTTGTTTTTTTTTAAGCCAAGAATATTAGTCCAGTTTTAAACCATCAAAACATTTTGTAGCCGTGTTATCTGTTTAAGCTGGAAGTGTTTACCAATGTCTCTGACTAGTTGTGTTAATTTGATATTTCAGTGCAAGTTTGGTTTGAGAAAAGTCACCTGATCTCTAATCTAACGTCTACGAGTTAAAGGAGATTTTACTTAAGTTTACCAAGTTTGGACTCTGAAAACATATCTGCATCAAAAATGATTCAATCTAATATCCGAGAATGTATCAGGAGCTCAAGTTAACCTGAAAACACAAAGATCCGAACCATCCAGGGGAGTGAACATGTTCAGATGGACTCACGGTTCCCTCTGTGGTCTGACAGCGGCTCCACCATGTTGGGGTGAGGAGGACTCTGGTCAGTGTGCTGCAGGTCTGGTTCCTCTGAGGGGGGGGGGATCTGATTTGAGGCCCGGTTGACCTCCTTCCGGTTCCTACCAGCTTGTTCTGAACTGTCGGCAGGCTGCTCCTCCTCCTCCTCCTCCTCTGACCAGCTCTGTGTTCTGCTCTCCTCCTCTGCACTGGCAGCTTCCTCCACGTTCCTCCGGGTTGCTGTTGGAACCTGAGTGCTGCCTTTGAGCTCCTGACTGTCGCTTCGCTGCTGTGGAGATGCAGAAGGGACAGCCGAGCCCGACCGGCTCGAATAGGTGTGAGCGACACCTCTTCCTGATCGGAAGGTCCTCTGGGTGGATGGCAGCACGGTGGGCGCGGCGGGGAACTGGTAGATCTGGGTGAAGTTCTCCAAGGAAAGATGGAGGTTTTCGTCCACCTGGAACAAGACGGAGGACAGACGGTGTCAAAATTCTTTCTGGTAGCAAAGAACACTGAAGCAAATGAAACCATGAAGCACCATTTTGATTCAACAGAATATTTTAAACAAAGGAGAAATTCAATGACAAAATGAATAGGACCCTTAAGCTTGATATTTTGTTGCACAACCTTCAGTCAGCAATCACTGCAAACAAATGACTTCTGTAGCTCTCTGACACCTGTCACCTCTTCAAACTTCCAGTGGCTTCTCCAGAGCGTCTTCAGATTTCATTGCTCCCTGCAGATTCAATGCATCCTGTGCCAGACGCAGCAAAGCAGCGCTAAAACAGAACCGAACCTCCTCCATGTTTCACAGCAGGTGTTCTTTTCTTGGAGAACTTCATCTTTTCTGTCTGTGACTCACCAAACAGCTCCAGTTTTGTCTCATCTGACCAAACGAAGTTCTCTCAGAAGCACTAACAGTGTGTCTTTTATCAAATTCCAGTTGTTGTTGTTGTTTTTTTTAAAGTTTTTCTTACAGTGGAGACCTCCTGGGTCATCTTTCAGCTCACTGGACTCAAAAAGTGATGCATGCTGCAATCAGACTGATGTACCAAGACGTTGGAGTCTATCTTATATCTGTGGTTCTTTGTCTCCATTCCCAGCATCCTTCTGTTTAAATAGATTTTTCTCTTGAAGATGCATCCAGGCAGTCCCATGGACCTCAAACTTCTTCATAATATAGTAGCTGTGGTCACAGCAACATCAATCTGCTTAGAGATGGTCTCTGTAGCCTTTACCTCAATGATCCCAAACAGCAGAGTGACCACTGTTCTCCATTTAAAACAGGCTAAATGACTGATTACAAGACTAAAGACATGTGATAAAGATAACCGTTAGTTTGAAATATCACTATATAACAGTTATTTAATTTTTTTTTTATGGGTGTACCAACAAATCTGTCGAGGCCATTTTCGAATAATCTTTGTAGAAGAAGCAATAACTTATTTCTTCACTTTCTGTGCTTTACTTTATGACAGACCAAAGGCTGCAGGTATACATTTAAAAAACTGCTCTCAATTTCATTACTTTTCGGGAGGAATGAAGCATTTTTCAAGGAGCTGTTAAAGGTCCCAAAAATTCCTCCATGACTACTTTTGCTCAGCCGACACACTTGTGTTGCTACAACCTTGTTTATGGGTGGCATTGTATTAAACTGAAGAAAATAGCAGACATGACTGATGCTTCCATCATCTCTTCATCTACTGTAACACTGTGTCCCTTTATATTTAGCCTCAGTGTGCCCCTCGTGTTTTAGCATATATTTGGGGCACAGATGGAACCATTGAGCTCTCTGAAAGATTATTAATCAGTGATGCTTGAAAAACCCCAAAAGATGGTTTCAAAACACTTCTGAAAGAACTCTAATCAACCGGATGACACAATATTCAGTCTGTTAACCAATAAACAATACTAGGTCAAATATTTGACCTTTTAATTTGAAATGATGGCTTTTAATTTGAAATTGATAGCGGAAGTTGTGAAATGTAACCAATTTATGGTGGTTAAACTTGGTTGCCAGAGCAAGGCATTATCACTGCCTGAGTTGAGGGTGCGATTCCCCCTCTAGAGTTTACGTCCACCCACCTCGGTGTCTGGGTCAGCGGCCTCCTCGGGCTTCCAGGGCAGCTCAGCCGTCATGGCTAAATGTTGATTGTAATAATCGTACATCAGATCAGAAGTGGGGGCCTCCATCTGTTCACTGTTCATCAGTGGTCCAATTTCACTGAAGTCCATCAGTCCCGGAGATGATTCGGACTCCTCGCCTCCCTCTGTGAAGCCCTCTCGTGGATTGTAAACCACCGGCGGTCCAAATGACTGGTATCGGCCGTAGAAGCCCCGGTACGGCGTGCTGGGCCAGCCACCGATCAGAAGCACGACATACAGAGTGCTCGAGGAAGACGTGTACTTTGTCTCCCGCCAGCACCCTTGCAGGACCTTGTGGGCCACTAAATGGCCGACGGGCTCGTCCACGTGGATCTGGTCCTGTTTGAGATGGCAGGCGTCGTCCGGGATCAGGTCCTCCAGGCGGAGATGAATCCTCTTCCCAGGATCCACCTGGATGGTCCAGTTGCACCACAGCGGCGGGTTGGAGCACAGGTAGTCTGGCGAGAAAAACTCACCGCTGTCCCCGCGCAGCAGCTGGTGGCAACTCCACAGGGCGAAGAAAGCGCTGCCGTCACCTCCATGTGCATCTGAACAACAAAAAGACCACCAACACACCCGTTTTATACGTTTCAGCTCAAGTGATCAAGTTTTCAGGCAGTGATTGAATTCAGTTCATTTCAGTGAAGGAAGGAAACCAAGTTGTTGAGAAATGGCAAAGCTTTAAATTCAGGAAATGGACAAATTCCCTTTCTCTCTTTCATAACATCCATTTCACTTGTTAGTCCTCGTGGTCCTGTACTCCTGCAGACAGTTTAAGATGAAACCTTGAAGGAATCTGAGGCACTCAAGAGGGTGATTCAACATAAAGTGTTTAAATCACTCCTGGCTATTGAATCACAGTAAAAAACACAACCGCATCAACACGTTTCAGCCTCTAAGGCCTTCATCAGGGCGCGTGCAAATCAATTGCCTTTGGTCTGTTCCTTATATGTGTTGGTCAGTGGTCACATGACCAGTATGGGCCAATTAGCAGCCACCCAATGCATGGGAGCTTTGGGTGGCTCCCAGTCTAGTATTTGGACTAGAAACCAAATACAGATATTCATCAAAAATCTCTTGGTAGCTTTAAATACATTCAAACATTAAATGGCAAATAACATTCAAAATGACCCAGTTGAGTTGTTGTGTTTTTTACTGTGATTCAACAGCCATGAGTGATTAAAGACTTTTGAATTCATCATCCTCTTGAGTGCCTCAGATTCCTTCAAGTTTTCAACTCAAACCGTTTGATCCCCAAACTGAAGAGACTGAAGACAACCATTCACACCCCGAGCAGCACTCCATGCTGACACTTTGACAGCCCTGCAGACAGACAGCTTTTACAAATTACAGTCTGTTTGTCTGCTGATTCTTAGTGTGGACACAGTCCCATGAAAAGAAAAAAAACTAACAATGAAGCAAAAATGAACTGTTTCCCTTCCTTTCAACCAACTATTTCCTGCAGAAGAAGTAAATTCATTGTTTAAAAAAAAAAAGGCTCACAGTTTGTGGAACAACTGGTCCCTGAAGTTTTTAGCAATCATTATGCAAATAGGAGGAAATGGTGCATTTGTTGCGGGACTAGTTTTAGTGGTGTAGTAATCCTCAGTTGGTCTTCTTGAGAGTATTTATGGCAGCAGGATGGTGTACGTAGAATTATGTCACACAATGTGTGTGTTCACTGACATGAAGTGAAGTGTTTTGGATTTTTTTTGGTCAACAATGTGAGCTAGTAAGACATGTCAGTCTCTGATATGAACACACTTTACTTTTTGGGAGATTATTATTGCCTTTTTTTTTTTTTTTGGAGTCTCACCTGGAGACCTGTTGGCTTCTTCTCTGTTCACCTATGGACAGAAAGAAAAAAAATATATATATACACACACACACACACACACACACACACACACACACACACACACACACACATATATATATATATATATATTTGTTAAAATAAACAAAACTAACACACAAGCTGATTTCAGTAAGATGATGGTATCTTACCTGTCCATCACAGTGTTTACAAATTATACCAACTATCAGCAGAAATATGATAAATACATTTTTAAAGTTGAAACTGTTCTTTTGTGTCATTTTACTATCCGAACTTTTTCAGCTAAACTACTTAAATATGTGAGAAAACAAATGAGTCCAGTTGATCCTCTGAGCTTCAGGTAAACTGCTGTTTTCCTTTCCTGTCGGAGCAGGTGAACTTCATCAGTCACTTGATTGAGTTTCCTCTTACAGGCTGTTAGCACAAGCTTCGTCCAGCAGAGGTCACTATGGTATTTCATATTCGGTTTTTGCAGAACAGCCAAGTTACACTTTTTCCAACTTTTTTCTTTCACTTGTGATTTTGCCTTTGTGAGGGTTTGTGTGTGTTTCAGGTGCTTGTTTGGTTTTGTCATACTAGTTCCAGACAAACACCTCTGTCATGTTGGTCTTAAAATGAGATATGATCAGGACAATAACCTGGTATTAGCTGGTTCAGAATGACTCGGTTATTTTGAGTGCGTGTTAGTAATGTGATACGCACCTCCAGGCGGGTGCACAACTTGCGTGCGCGCGCTCTGTGAGCGCAAAAAAACATACGTATGATTAAAAAAAAAAAGATTATAATTGTGAACATCATTCTGTTCAATCCGAGCAAGAGCAGATATGTTCCACTATTCATTCAAATCCACTTTTCTGTAGCAATTCAAGGGAGGAGACGACATGCTGATTGGTTTGTTTCATATAATGCCCGAAACACAGCTATGATTAATTAACCATTCACCTACACTCAGACTCTATAAACTAGTTGGACACACATGAAATGCACTAAATAAACACCTGAAGTTCAGAATCATTATGAACATTTTATTTACAAAATACAAGACACAAAAATAAGAGATTCATTTTTGCATAAATATGGCGTTATGAAAGGAAGTTGGCCGTTTTGTCAGGCAAAACAGTTCTATAACTTTATGATCAGAAGTTTTTGTTTTTGTTTTAGTCTTATGGTTGAAAAGAAATGGTACAGATTTAAGAATCATTGTAGTAAAAAGTCTGTTACTGATGTTTCACTTGACTATGAAAGGTCCTTACATTGGTAGTGGATAGATTACTAACTCTAACAGCTCTCCATTAGATCTCCCTGATTCTGGTTTGACCTGAAACAGATGTAAACATTCAAATATTCAACCAGGAAATCCACATGCACGTGATAATGCTGATTTTGATATTGAGGGAACCGCCATGAAATTACAGACATTGGTGATTTCTGATTTAGATTTTTACTCAATAAACCACAATTCTCCAACATGACATTTCATTTCATACCTCTTCAAATCTAAGTTCAAATTCCATATGAATTAAGCGTAGAAACATTGCATGTCTACACACCAACATCCGAGTTGTAATTATAAATTTGAAAAAACAAGAATGCCTCACATCAATCATAGTTTAAAGCTCAAGACCATTAATTTCATGTTTAACAAAAATGTTATATTAGCAATAGACAGTATATTTTACCGCCAACACGACCAAATATGCAGTTATACAGCGGTCTGTTGACATTTGAACTCTTTCCAAACAAAACCAGCGAACACACACATTAGCCAGCTAACGTGCCAAAAAGTGGGAAGTGTTTATCGTGCATGCAGGGATTTTGGACTATGTTGTTTTTACGCATCCTGTCCCAACGCTGCCTTAAAATGAGCTTTAGTGAGGGTAATGTTTGTCTATTATGCAGAAGAGCATTGATTCACCAAATACTCTCATTGAGATAAATGGACTACAGCTTGAGCAAAAGAAAATAATAGAAAATATAACGGACAAACTTGACTTGAAAATACTTTTTTGATGACTTTGAAATACTGAACACAGAGGTTTTTCTTGAGTTTAATTTGACAGTTTGACAGATTTAAAGTTGGTTTAAAATGGCAAACAAATTCAACAGTGCAGACAAAACATGGAGAATGAAGGAGATCACTGGCAGTCACGCTCGGGGCGGACGATCCACGGCCAGATCTTCAACATCTGCTGCGGCGTCCGGCTGTGAACCAGCATCAAGCTCCGGTAGATGCAAGGGTTGGACCTGTACTTCTCCTCAATGTCGAAAGTCCTGAAGCCGGTGTGCTTCTCAGGAACCAGGCCGAGCTTCTTCAGGCACATCCCTGTATAGACATCATCGATGGGATACAAGACCACCTGCTGAGATACGTTGTGGAGACGCATCGCTAACTCCCCAGAGTACAGATATCCTCCACCGCCGGCATAAGGCGGGTACCGGCCCACAAACACACTCTCAGGGATAAAGTACTTGAGTTTCCGGTCTCTGTGTGGACTTGCATTACTGATAACATCACCTATGAACAAATCCTTGGCCTTGACCTCGGACAGGCCTTCCAGAAGGTCAATGATTCGTAAGGTGTTGACGAAGACGTCATCATCGCCCTTGAGAATGAACTGAGCGTGAGGACAGTGTTTGCTGAACCACTCAAGGAAGAGAACCTCCTTCAGGGTGAGGTTGAAGAAGGTGTCTCTGTAGTCCCACTGGAGCAGGTCTTTGTGAAGCTTCGCCTCACGGCCGAGCATCACCCGCAGGTCTGGGAAGTGGTCTGAGGACAAGGTGTTGCCCAGCAGGAAAACTGTCACCACAGTCCGGTTGGCCAGGACGCCTGCCTGTCCCCAGGTTTCCCGAATGGCCTGCCGCCGGTCGAAATGTGGGATCAGTGACTTGACTGCCAGCAGCAAGAAGGGTTTTTCATCACAGACATAAGGCTGATTTATCAGCATGGGGTACGTCCTGCAGCGCATGTGCAAAAGGAAGTCCTGGAATTGCGGCGGTAGCAAGTTGTAGTCCAAGATATGTGTGGGGACTCTGTAGTCTGGTTCACAGGGGTTCAGTGGTCCAGTGTCATTCAGCCAATCCGGCATGAGGGAGTCAGTGGAGAGTCCAGAGTTGATGACCGGGTTGTAATTGAAGTCCAGGCGCTGCTGCTCCTTGTTCCAGAAGACTTTGCTCGGTACCTGCTGGCGCCAAAACCGACTGGCTGGGACTCGTACTTTCCCGGGGGCACGTCTGTCGTGCCCCAGGTTCCAGGACACAGCCACCAGAACACAGAGGAAGATGTTGAGCATCATCATCATCCCGCAGAGCACCCTTGCTTTCCTGCGTGCCACAGGCATGTTGCCTCCCCTCTGCATCTAAACACAGGACAAGAGATTCTGTTAGAAATGACAGAAAATCAGTGGGAAACGTCAGCAGTGTCACGACCTCTGCAGGCAAACTTACAACAAAGCCAGCATATAAAGGAGCATTTGGAAACATGAAGACAAAGTAGGTCGACACTAAAGACACGAGGAAGACTGCAACAATCTATTTCAGCAGGTCAATGGAAAGCTAGATTTAGATTCAGAGCTCAAACCGGCAGCATACAAGGCCTCATTTTCATCCTTAATCCTCCAGGAATGGGGCCGAGGAACACATTTCCTCATCTCCTCCTTACTGCCTCCTCCTCTTTCTTCAACAATAACAGAGCGGCATCACACGTTTCCAATTGAGCCGTGCACATGACACCGGTTTACGGCCAGCAGTCCGAGTCATTGTTTACCAACTGCACATGCAACAGTGGATGATGTTCGTCACCTTGGGATCCATGATGAAGAAATGTGGGCTGACACACTATTTTCAGTTAGTTTAAAGGAACAATATGAATGTTAAATGTTTAGTGTAAAACATTCAAAAAATTAACTAATAAATCCACAGAATGTGAACAAATAGCAGTGTTGATGTCATGTCCACCAGGACATCGGTGTTGTTTTCCACTGAGGAAGCAGCTCCTGGTAAATAAAGGGATGAAGTTTCAGAGTGAACAGCTGGTCGTGATAACGTTGGTTGTGTAGTGATAGTTTGTACATCAGGGATGTACTCACCATCGGACACACCGGGACAAATCCCAGCGGGCTGCTGCACACTGGACCGTCAAAAGAATCCATAAAGTTTGGGACGCTGCAGGAGAGCATGCTGCGGGCAGCTCGGTCCCAGACACAAGTCCAGGGCTGAATTTATTTTCTAGTACAGCTCTATACAACTGACAGTGTTAGTGTGCTAAGTTAGCTGTTTGTTGTTCCGTGGTTCAAACCTGTTCCGCATTGCACCTTTAAACAAGCGCAGAAAATGTACGCTTGAAATGAAGAAAGGTACCACCTGACGTCACGACTAAACAATACACCTATTTGATACATTTCACTGAAAATATGCTTCATTTATCCTGAAATGTAATTAAATTTAAATACATTGTCTACATTCCTTAGCCATGTCATAGAGTAAAGCAATGAAAGTGTGAACAAAAATAAATTAGGGCCTTTTCTTTAAAGGTTATGCCTCGTCAGATTTGGTGATACCCAAAGACAAAAAAAAAAGCAGAAATCATTGGGTTATAGTGGCATTTCAAACTAACAGTCATCTTTGGTGTCACATGTCTTCAGTCTTGTAATCAGTCCTTCAGCCTGTTTAAGTGGAGAAACGTGGTCACGCTGCTGTTTGGTATCTTTGTGTGCACCACACTGAACATGGAGCAGAGAAAGCAGAGAGCTGTCTGAGGAGAGCAGAAAGAAGATTATAGAGCAGCATGTTAAAGGTAAAGACTATAAGTCCATCTCCAAGCAGATTGATGTGTCGATGAGTACAGCTGCAAATATCATGAACAAGTTTAAGGTCCATCCGGCTGCTGGATGGAGCTTCAAGAGGAAAGTGGACTCCAGATTGAACAGAAGGTTTTTGTTGGACAAAGAATCAAGGAAAACTTGGACTCCAAAGTTCAGGTACATCATGGTAAAATGGTAAATGGTCTGTACTTGATCACCTTTTGGTCTCAAAGCGCTTCAACATGGTTTTCCATTCACCCATTCACACACTAATGAGACAGATCACCATGCAAGGTGCTGCCATCAGGAGAACATTCACACACCGATGGTACTCCATCAGGAGCATCTTAGGGTTCAGTGTCTTGCTCAGGGATGCTTGGGCATGTGGACAGGAGGAGCTGGGGATTGAACCACCAACCTTCTGATTAGTGTACAACCCACTCTACCGTCTGAGCCACAGCCTCCCCTAACCCTAGACACACATCAGTGTCTGATTGCAGCACGTATCGCTTTTTGAACGCAGTGGACTCCACTGTTGAGAGAAAATCGACTGAAATGGATATTCACAAGCCACAACGCTTCTGGGAGAACCTCCTCTGGTCAGATAAGACAAAACTAAAACTGTTTGGTGAGTCTCGTCAGCTCTGTGTTCACAGACAGAAAGATGAAGTTCTCCAAGAAAAGAACACCTGCTGTGAAACATGGAGGAGGTTCGGTTCTGTTTTAGGGCTGCTTTGCTGCGTCTGGCACATGATGCATTGAATCTGTGCAATGAAGGAAGCAATGAAATCTGAAGAGTATCAAGGCATTCTGGAGCGAAACGTGCTGCCCAGTGTTCTGTCTCAGTCACAGCTCATCGGTCCTCCGACTGGATCCTGACCCAAAACAGCTCAAATCAGCCCACAACAACTAAGAATGAAACAGTGGACTATTCTTCCATTCAAACATGGTTAGTAACGGTTTGATGATATCACATATTTAGGGAAAAATACCTGTAATTTTGATATTACAAATTTGATTCATTTAAACGTCTTACTCAAACTGCAAGTCAACACTACTAAAGATTGTATTTCCTGCAGGCAGAAAACTGATTTTTGACCGATCTTGAATGCTTTGATTGTGATTCGATGATTCCAAAAATGGTCCAGGTGACAGAAATATTGGTGAAACACTGGGGGTAAATGCAAACAAACGGTTTCTTAAAAATGTTAATTTTCTTTGTCCATTTGAATTATAATTTAAAATAAAAACCCATGTGTGATGCTACAACACTGAAATGTACAAGCATTCCCCTGCTCTTGATTTTTTTTTTTTTTTTAACAGATGTTTAGTTTGCCATGTGGTCTTAGTGTCTGATTGAGAATTTTGAAAACAAAAACCAATTGAAAAATTACATTAAATAAGCAGATTTTCATATGCAAATGGTAAAGTAAGAAAGTAAGTCATGCCGTATAAAGAGTGGCATATTAGTGAAGTGTTGCCGGTACATCATGCAGTGTTGACACAATGCAATAGCTGGAGGATTATTTTTCTTCACACCTGGATTTATTGAAGATATTTGGACCAGATCACTGTCATAGGATGTTAACACTTTAAAAGGACGGTAAAATATAGGTTGTATGCTGTTGGATTAATCTAACAACAGTCAGCAACTTTGTTCAGGTGTTAGACAAAGAGGGAAATGAAACCGATTTTGTAAGTGTCTGAAAACAGCATTAAAACCTCCCTCCTGCAGTCGGCTACTTAGTGTAATCTACACAGGTGACAAAATAGATGAATTCCTTGCCGATTATTCCCGCTCACTGATCCCTTTTTAATCGCTTTGTGTTGGCTGCTGTCAACCTTCCATCCTCTCTGCATGGTGTCATGCTGCAATACGATCTGGCTCCAGCTTTGCTGGATGGTAATTATATTTAATAAAAAGTTGTAGGAATATTTTCTAAGTAAGCAATTAACTGAATGAATGAATTTCTGTTTGCGTCATTGAAAGGCTGCATGTCAAACAGTGTGCTACTGTTTTACTGTCCTTGTTATGAGAAACACTTTAAGAAGCACCTTGAACACCTTAAGAGCTTGTAACTATTGTTAAATGATAACAATAAATTGTTATTGTTCAATAGACCTTCATCTAAACAGGACTCATACATTCTGAACAACAAGCATCAAAGTCCTACTTTGTTTTTCCTCATATTTCTGAGGTTAAAGTGCTTTCTTAAATTTTGTTTTAGGATAATTATGATAAAACCGACCGGAAATTAGAGGGATTTTTTTTTTTTTTTTTAATTAATTTATTTAATTTCCCGTCAACAAACGTAGGCAAAGTTGAGACAAACATTTGAATCGGAGGCACACAAACCTCTCAGGCTGGTTCCTTCTTCATCCTCGTGAAATGCGTGAGCTGTCCATGTCTGGTCAACAGGCTGCTCCATAAACATGCAGTAAAACTCCCTCCGCATCCTTCAGGCGGGTTTGGAGACATGGACATTCATTCAGACATGAACTTGATGAAATCCGACTCCACGTCTGTCGTCCAGTCTCCGGACGTGAGACTCCCGTCTGTCCCCTTTTCTAACTGGAGAAAGGTACCGCGTGCGTCCTTCCTGTGCTGCGCGCCGCGACTCCTCCCTCTATGAATGGGACCTTTACGCACAACCTGTGTTGTGGGTCTTTGGAGAGGGATGCAGTGACTTTGGGACGATGTGCCAAACACTCCCAGTGCCAACACTTTACAAATCACTCTGACCATCAAACAAGTCTGTGCTGAAGGCTTTCATTGCTGGAGAGATGAGCGGAAGTTGATGATGAGGACAAATGGAATGAAATGCATGGAAACTCCCATGCAGGCACATGAAAGAGAGACTAATAGTGACTTGTGTTGCATACACAGTGTGTGTGTGTGTGTGTGTGTGTGTGTGTGTGTGTGTGTGTGTGTGTGTGTGTGTGTGTGTGTGTGTGTGTGTGTGTGTGTGTGTGTGTGTGTGTGTGTGTGTGTGTGTGTGTGTGTGTGTATTTAACTGATAATAAATAAAATGTAGGACAATTTAATGGAAGTCAAATATCATGTTAGTCTAAAGTAGTGCTCAAGCTTGAGGCAAGTTACCAGGTGAGATCTTAATCTAACTGACTAATTAACTTCTAGTTTCTGGTTTCTAGTCAGCTACCCAGGCTGCACCCTGAATGTTTTACATATTGAATTGTAATGTTAATTTATTAAAGTCTTGACAGAAACATTTCTCCAGCCTGCAGACAGTAAAAAAAAAAAAAAAAAAAAAAAGCCCCCACTGCTGTGGAGCAGCTGAAAGCCTCCAAAGAGACATTACATAAGAGTGACACAACAACAGGAGACACAACAACCCTGCACACTGTGTGTGTGCAGACCTACAATTAAGTCACATTGTATGTTTCATCAGCGTCATTTTAAGACTTCTCCTGAAGGTCAGGCTGCTTCTCCCTCAACCTGCCCAACATCATCTTCACTTCTGAGTTTCATGTCTGTAATACAATGACACATTGATGGTTAATATAAACACTAACACGTAGTTTTGGGTCCCAACTTTTTCTGATGAAAGATATTTTTCAAAATAAAGTTAGACCTTCAAAGATTATATCTGCTGAACAACCTCAGACTAACTTTAATGCTGACTCCTCCGTACCTCCATCCTTGGTTGTTTTATCAAAGCAGTGTGAGCATTAACTCCAATCACTCAACAGGTCACTCAACTGACACACACAACAAGCAGACTTCACACAACGATCAGTAAAGATTATTGATGTCACTGACGTTTATTAAAAAGCTTTAATGACAAAGAAATATTTACATTGAGCAGTTTTTCTACATGATTTCTTCCACTTCTGTAAATTATCCCCAAATAAAATTTCAACAATGATCCAATAGAAATATTTCCACACTACAGAGTGGACTGGAAGTTTCTGAAAAGTGACCAGATCCACATTGATTTCAATTCACTGACAGTTTATTTATCAAGGCTGTTGCAGCATTTTATTGCCTGTCAGGTGCATCATTCACCGCTGATGAAGCTTCACCTACGAACACCGAAACAGAAAAACAAGCTGAACATTTGGTTTCATTTTCACGTTTTATTCATGAATCAATGTGGACTCCAAGTATTGATTTAAAAGAAGAAAATCCCTCCGCAGGTCTGGTGTGGTGAGTTTTTAGACGCTTCTCACAGGACATTAAAACTGAACTGATGACCTCCTTACTGCCGCTGCAGTCTGGTAGTCAAGTGCTGATGTTCTGCAGGTTTTTGTTCCTCTTACACTTTAAGGAGACACCAGTTGGACGCCACTGTCTTAAAGGGACAGGACACTCGAAACTGTTCATCCTCTCAATGCATGCGAACATGAATAATTTACAGTAATGTTGGCATGCTGTTTGTCACATGCTTCCAGTGGGACAGATGTGTTTGGTGTGATGTAAACAAAAGACATTACGGTCTTTCAGACTGAACCTAAAGCAATTTTTTGACTTACAAATGAATATTAACGTTTGAATGTTGCTTCTTTCTCAAAAGCTTGAAAAGCTTGAGGTGTAACACTTCTAATCTACAAACAGTCAGAGACCTTCTCTTCAGAGACGTTTCAGGGGGGAGGCTGTGGCTCAGACAGTAGAGTGGGTTGAACACTAATCAGGTTGGTGGTTCAATCCCCAGCTCCTCCTGTCCACATGCCTAAGCGTCCCTGAGCAAGACACTGAACCCTAAGATGCTCCGATGGTGTACCGTCAGTGTGTGAATGTTCTCCTGATGGCAGCACCTTGCATGGTGATCTGTCTCATTAGTGTGTGAATGGGTGAATGGGAAACCATGTTGAAGCACTTTGAGACCAAAAGGAGATAAAACTATACAAGTACAGACCATTTACTTTCTCTCAGCTCAGGTCGGAGAGGAACCTTCATCCCTTCAGAGGACGACAGCAAAAACATCACCCGGACATAAAAAACACAAGCTCAGCATTATCAGAGGTTAAGGAAGTAAACCAAACTTTTCATCCATCAACGAGTCAGATTCTTCAGAATCACATGTGGGTGTCTCTACATGTAACGTCCATGTGTGTGAGTCATATATTGTACACAGGACGTCTCTGAGTCTGGAGGCAGCTGTAAAAGCCGTGTTACGATGTTAACAACAGGCTTTCTGTGTGTTTCTGTTCGTCAGGAGGTCGTCGTCTCAGTCTGTCACGCCTCGCCGCTTCAGCTGCGTTGAACTATTCTGTCGATGCTCTTCTGGATGTCGGCCATCTTCTTCAGCACCTGGTTGACTTTGGCTTCATCAAACTCCAGACACACAAACTCCGAGTCCTGAGAGAGAAAAAGGAAGAAGAGTGGAGACGTTTTATTATAATGTATTATTAACGTGCCGGTTTAAAGTGTCGACATCCAGAGAGCCGAGGTTTTAGTTTACGTTCATGCTCAGCTTGTCAGGCACCAACAATCATGCTGAGATCGTCACTGATTGGCTGGATCTGGATCTGCAGGTTTGTGGTGCACTGCTGCCACATGAGCAGGTGCACTAAATTCAGGTTATTTAAAGTGCAGATCCTGCGGTATGCGGTCTGTCCCTGTTTTTATCTCATTTTATCCTGTAATATCAAATTATGATAAATATATTTATATTTAATCTGCTGTTTTTATTGTGAATTGCATTTTTCACCGAGGGTCAAACCAACTCTGTTCTGCTGAGCTCAGCTCTTATTTCAGTGAAGTGGAGTGAACTCTTCATCGACGGTGAGTCGAGGAGGAACCGGAGGAAGTTGTGTTTTTATGTAGAAAGTCAAGCTAGACTTCCCTCTGCATACATTTTATTATGCACTTTAAAAGACTGATAGCCACGTAAAGGAACCACATAAAGATCAGTTACCACGTCGCCTCCCGGGCGGTGAACAGAGTGACGTCTTCTGGGACGTTCAGGTGGAGAAATGAAAGATGATCTTGAGCAGCATTATTGGAATTACAGAAGAAAGCATTTTTCAAGCTCGACTCCCTGCAGACACTAAAAGTCGGCTCATCTCTGCTACTAACTGCTGATTATTCTTTATATATAAAGTACGTTTTAGCAGTTTTCCCTGAAAAGAAAAATGACTACAGAATCAGTGATAAAAAATGTCCGGCATTTAGTGAGCTGTCGGGCTCACTGTGAAAACATCGTCATGACAACCTTCATAGAAGTGTTGCTAACGTGTGCCGAGATGTCATCATTGGCGTTGATATGAAGGTCGCTGCTGCAGGTGTGTTTCGCTGCAGTATGAAGTATAATACAGAAGTACAATACAGAAGTACAATACTTCAGAGTATAATACAGAAGTACAATACAGAAGTATAATACTTCAGAGTATAATACAGAAGTACAATACTTCAGAGTATAATACAGAAGTACAATACAGAAGTATAATACTTCAGAGTATAATACAGAAGTACAATACTTCAGAGTACAATACAGAAGTATAATACTTCAGAGATGAGTCAGGATGGACGCAGACGGGAAAGCCGTGTGGTTTTTGGCGTTTCTGATTAAGGAGTGAGGTCAGCTGACCTCTGACCTCTGCTCCATGATGGTCACCATGCTCAAAATATGTATCCCACACACACACACACACACACACACACACACACACACACACACACACACACACACACACACACACACACACACACACACACACACACACTCTCTCTCTGCCTGGGACATCTGGACCCACAGCGTCCACAACAGTTTACAAACCAAACAATTTAATTTCCAATGTTTTCTTTTTCTTCATAAACATGAAAATAACTTTCTAGATCCATCAATCATACACGGGATAAAATCCATCTCCATGATCCAGGTCCTCCGTTGTTCACGGTGTCTATGGATGGATTTAGGTATTATCTACTACTAAAGGATTAATACGACAACAAACAATCCACAGAAGTCGCACACTGTTCCCTCTGGCTTATTATTGGCCTGTCAATCATCTGTCAAGCACTTTGAATTGTACCAAAAAGTGCCGTATGAAGGATGTTTGATTGATTGATTAAACACGAATACAGGCACAGAGACCAACAATAAGACAGTAATTGAAATGACCACAATGAAAACAAGGATTAAAAACAAAAAGGAAAGAGCATGTTGGCCGTGTAAACCCGTGTATCTCAGTGTTGGCCTTCGTTTAAACTGTAGTTTTGATTTCGTGTTTGAAATCTTTAAATTCTGTCAATGTTTTCATGTTTTCATAAAATCTGTGGGCCTACAACTGGAAATGAGGATCGACCGGATGTTTTCCATCTGGATGGTTTGCAGCCTCCACTAGCTGCTCCGCTCACAGTGGATCTTTAGCTGCTATACTTCAAGATCATCTGACAAACCAGTTCTGCGTCAGAACATTCACGCTCTTAAAAAAATGTTCTGTAAATGAGAGATTTATAACAAAATCTCAAAGCTCAAATACTCCATTTGAATTTTCAAAGCTTGGAATAACATTATAAGGTTAATTTCTGACTAGATTGATTAAATGGCTTAAAAAAATTTTTTTAAAAGATGTGAATAAATTATGGAAACTAATCCAGTTTAATTTCACAGCACTTGAATTTTAAATTTTATTTAAATACTCTTGCTGATGTGTGTTCAGCCAACAGGCTCCCTTAGATACCAGCGGAGGGAAGGAACAAACATTAACAATAAGTTAAAAAAAGATCACGAGGTCCCTTACATTACACTTTATCTATATTTATTTATTTCTATTCTTACGTTATCCAAGAATGTTTCAGCAATATCTAATGTGGCCACATTATGTCTTTCTATGCAATCTCTAAATTAATGTTTCAAATATTATAATATCTTCAAAATAAGAGATTTTTTTAATTTGGAAAACTATTCAATAACTTCAGTGTTTTTCAGTGTTGTCACTAAATTAATTAACATATCAATAATCTCCTGTTTCGTTTTAAAATATAAAAATGATTCAAAATTAGCATCAGTATGATGGTCGATATGGTTTCCTTCCAGAACGTTCCTCCCGTTTCCCCGACAGGTTCTACAGCATGCAGAACCACATGCATGTCACAGAACTCATACATCTGTATTTAGAGTTAATATTAAGTTTATGTATCAGCAGCCACATTACAACAGGTAATGTCAAAGTACTCCATTTAGAGCTGCACTGTATGAAAGGTGCTGCATGAATAACGTGTGATTGATAACAGATCGGAGTGTCTTTAGTGGGTTCAACTGTTATCTTGTGGATATTAGACCCAGGATTGTGCCGACTGGAGAGAACAAACATTTCTGGGACTTTTAGTTTATTGGATGCTGAATGTAAAGTATGTTTAATGTTACTATGAAAAGATCTTTATTCGGAAAATAAAAGCTGCCCTGAAGACAACACGGAGGTCGTACTCGTGAGTCTCACCTGTCCAGCTCTGCCCAGCTCCAGCTCCATCAGGGCGACCGGGCCGCTCTGGGCCGCATCCCCGCGACCGGCGGCCGTCT